>NW_019417300.1:679925-777049 GCF_000390285.2 Anoplophora glabripennis | reverse complement strand
CTTTTGTCATTCCTCTCCCCAAAGTTAATAATCCAGAGCAGTTATCGGATTTGAGACCCATTAGTTTACTTTGTGTGTTGTCTAAAGTATTTGAAAAAATCTTAGCAAATCAAATACGTCAGTACGTTAATGCTAATAATATTCTACCTATACATCAATCTGGGTTTCGCCCAGGTCACAGTTGTGCTACTGCACTCTCACATGTTACTGACGACATACTTACACAAATAGACAATAACAAATTAACAGTGCTCATACTTTTGGATTATTCCAAGGCATTCGATCGTATCAACCATCAACTGTTACTGGCATTGTTGCACTTCATAGGCTTTTCAAATAATGCAACTTGTTTGTTAAATAATTACTTAAATTGCCGCTCACAGTCTGTTATCTTAAATAATACTTCTTCAAACTTCAAGTTTATTAGCTGCGGAGTTCCGCAAGGATCCATTCTTGGACCTTTACTTTTTATTTTATATACTTCCGAATTTTGCAAAATACTTAAGTCTTGTAAGTCACATTTTTATGCAGACGATACACAGTTATACTATTCATTCAGCGGTAATGATACACAAATTGCGTGTGAGAGAATAAATCAGGACTTGGAGGCATTGTTGAAGATATCTGAACAATTTTGTTTAAGTATCAACTCAACAAAATCGAAAGTAATGCTTTTCGGTAGGAGATCTGCTTGTAGTAGACACTTTAAAGATATCGCTATATGTGTAGGTAACGATACTTTAGAAGTAACAACTAGTGCCAAGAATTTAGGATTAATCATAGATTCTGATTTACGTTATAGATCACATGTAAGCTTAATTGTTAAAAAGGCTTATACCAGCTTAAAGCTACTTTATAGCAGCCGACACCTAATAAATAAGAAGTGTAAAAAAATTTTAAGCGAATCTTTAGTCTTGTCTCACCTCAGTTATGCAGATGGACCTGCTATCCTCAAAATTGAGCAGCGTCGTCATCAGAATTCATGTGTAAGATTTGTTTGTGGCTTATATAAGTTTGACCATGTTTCTGGTCGTATGAAACAACTCGGTTGGTTGAATATGGAGCAACGTCGTTTGGCACATTGTTGCAATTTTTACAATAAATATTGTTTAACCTCGTTATAACCATTTGCTGCAATAAAAACCTTATTATTATTATTATTATTATTATTANTTTGTCGGTGAAATTTGTGGACACTCTGTATCTTTACTTTTGTGTAGGCATTATATGAAATACTCTTAAAAATTTTATTCACATTTTAGAGTGAATTGCATAATAACGATTGAATACTACATTCTTGTTCTTAAATTTTTTAGATGTATTTCTATATATGAAAAGCTTAGTGTTTAAAAGTGAAGTCAATGATGTTAAAGAAGTATAACTTCGTACTGAAGCTGCTTTACAGATAATAGACAATAGCGGGACATATTATGTGTTGACGGAAGAAGAAAAGGAAGAAGAAGAAGACTTGTAATGTGTTTAAAAGTGAATGTGACCCACCGCTCCATAGAGTTCAAAGTAGTGTCTAATCCTATACTTGCATCAGAATTGTGTAAAATAAGAAGTAACCTAACCTATATAAATTTTTTTGGTATTAATTCGGTTTATTTTTATATATTAACTAAAATCTCCTATTACATATTAACATAATAATAGTAGAGACATAAAAATATTTATTTGATTATATTTTATGTGTAATTAATGAAAAAGTTATATAATTATTAAAAAAGGGATGTATTTATTATTCCTAGCGCCTTCGCCAGAATATAGAAAAGGTCTAATATGTAATCTAGACAGCATTTTCTCTTTTTCACATTAATTCGGCTGTATTCTATTTGCTGTGTGAACTAACTTTTAAGGTAAAAACTTCAGTTTTACCGTTGCTAATTATTATCATTCTAAAGTAAATTGTCAGCTATTTTAATCGGCAGAAGGGGATTGAATTAATTTGCCATTAATATAGTTTTTACATCTTAACAAACAAAATGCATATTATATTATAAATTAATAATTAATAATAATTAATAATAATTTAATAAAGTAATAATAAGTATATGAACTATACAATTGAAAAATGTAATTACTCTAATTGTAACATTGAGGGTTAATGAACTATTTTTAAAAAAAAATAAAAATTGCCAAGCAATTAATATATTTGGCACCTTCTGTATTATTTCGGATCTGTTAAAAACAATTTAATGATTTATTTGTTTTCTTTGCACGCACTAAGTACTGTTTTTATTTATTTCTCAATTAAAATACTACTTATACACTTTTAAATATAAATAATCTTTGGTTCACTTAATATGTAATAATAACAGTACTAGTGTAGCTATTTGATTATGTACAAAAGTAGAGTAGGTTTTTGAATAAATAAGTTTTATTTTCTGGATACACATTTAGTTACGATTACTTCAATTTCAAAAAATAATTCAAAGCAATTTAAACAACTAATAAACCTAACAGAAGACCTATTGGAAAATAAAATTGCACTTCTCATCTTTCCTATGGTTGTAGTTGCTAACGTTTTCAGTGAAGTAGGGTTCAGATTCAATAATCCTGTTGATGGCTTTAATTGAGGGTGTACTCAAGGGGTCTATATATGATCAAAGGAGTTTCTATTGACAGTTATGCATTGTAGTGTGATGTGTAAGTGGTAGTGGTACCTAACCAATCTATTATTATTATTATTATTGTGGTGGGAAGAACATATATAACATCCCTCAAGTAACCAAGTCAATCAGCAAATAAAAGCTGTGACACACTGACATAGTACGTATACGTAACGAATGATTTGGAAAACATTTTTCGGCTTCTTTTTGAATACAATCACCTACATTACACATTACAAATCCAATGAAATAGAAGTTAAGGTAGAGATTTCCCATTGGATTTGGCGGGATACGTAAGGATTTGAAGAAAATATGGTTTGTTATTTTTATAGTTACGTGTAAATAACAAATTGAAAATATGTTTGCCAAAAGAATATCTACGTTGTTTAAATGTATTCTCTTCAGAAACAAATACGATGTATTTTTCTGACACTCTTAAATAAACACTTATCAAAAACGAGGCAACAATATTTAATTTAATAGAAATTAAATAGTGTGTTAATTACTAAAATAACGATAACCTCTCAATGGTTAAAAAAAAAATGAGAAACTAATCACAGTATTTTCAATGTTCATTTATACTGTAATATAAATATGAAGCAGCAATAACTGCCTGTATTTATAATTACATTAACACTGCATTACGTTTAAAATACCAGATGTCAGTAACTGGCCAAATTTTTTTTATTACTGTATATAAAAAACGTTTTTGGCTACAAAATTTAATCTACAATGGCTTAATATAATGGATTATCCCCAAGGTTTTTTAAATATCTGTATATTAACAATAGACTTTTTGAAACAAAGACCATCCAAAAATTAAAGGATTCAAGGCAGATTTCGTCAATACTTTTGGTTGTATGGACATTTTTTAAATTACGTTATAATATAATGATACTGTTGCTTAAAATGAAACATGCTGTGTGTAACACGTTCCGATATGGTATTATCTTTTTGTGGTGTCAACAAAGCAACTTTTTATTTGTTTTCGCGCTTTATTGACAAAGGAAGTCGCCTCATTTGTGATATTTATTCGTTAGTAAGGAAAACGTTTTTTGTCGCCTTTGGGAGGGATACTATGAAATATATTTTTTCTCACTAAATTACTTGACAATGAAATTATAGTAAACCGATGATATGGTTCGTTTACTTTTTTGGACTGTAATATACTCGAATTTCGCGCTTGAGGAAGTGTAGGTATACAGTGTTATAGCTGTGAGCTCAAAGGTGTAATTTTTTTTTATCTGTAATTCTAAATGCTGTAGATTTATCTCAACTTATTAGAATTGTTTTTGTTTAACTGGTATACTTATTTTCAATTTTTAAACTAATGTTACACAATTATGGCGAATTCTATGAATGATGTGTTATTGCAATATTATTTTTTGAAATAAATGTTAGTCGAATCCCCTTTTGACAAGAACGTCTACAAATTCTTTATTTTCATATTCCGGGGATTTATGTAAGTCCATGTTCATCTATTTTAACAACAACATGGTTCATTTTCATTCAGAAAGTAACTGAATATTTTAAGTGCAATTCTTTAATTTAAATATTATTTATATGCGTTTTGACAAAAATATTTCCTACAATAACTATTTGAAAGATTCCCACAATTCGCGACAAATGTATTGTAAAATTTTAATAAATTTATGTTAAATTCTTTTACTCCAATGTTTAACATAAAGTGACATTAAATAAGTTAACAGGTATTTCTGCATTAACCTTTTTACCAACTCAGCTAAAATCCACGAAACGTAAAAACTTACAGCCTTTTATCCCACGGGCAGAAAAACGATAAAATTTTTAAGTCAATTTATCCTGTCCGGAATAATTTGAGAAAGGTATTTTCTATTTCATATGCCAAATTTAACAATCTAATTTCGTTACACCTATAAAGTAGGATGTATGATGGTAATATGACTTTGATAAGGGGATTGTACTTTCACGTAGACGTAATTTCTTGCTGATACGGATTAAACAATCAATTCTTATTAGTATGTTCGACTGATTTCTGATGATAATCCTAATACCTTCACAGTATAATAATAGAGTAGCAGCAGCTCCTCTGATATATTATTCTACAGTACGGAATATAGTATGGAATAAATTCAGTAAAAACGAAAAAAAATCGATTTTTAATTCAAAAAATACATATTTTAGCATAAAAGGCGATTTTTAACCGTCATTTGTTTTCGAGTAATGATGTCATTACTGCTACGCAAACCGAAACGCACAGACTGCAAATAATGCTATTTTTCTCAAGAATGGTTTTCTCTACGCCATTTTCTCAAGGAACGATATATTTTTTTAAATAAAAGGACCTTTTCAATGTTGCTGCCCGTTTAAAAAAAATACCTACGACCACTATAAAAGTTTTGATCGCTAAAAGGGAGAGGTAACCAGAGAAAACCCAGTACATCGATTTGACTAAAACTGTAAGACATAATACATCATAATGGTCCCAATAAATGTGCTAAATTTTAATGCGATCGGTACAAGGGTTATGAAGTTATTAATTACATCAGTTTTATTTTCGACTACTTTGAAGTCAAAAACCAAAAAGTTTTTATTTAACTTTTTTTCGTAGATTATATTTATTTATCGTCGTGAATATGTAGTCAAATTTTGTCGGTGAAATTTGTGGACACTCTGTATCTTTACTTTTGTGTAGGCATTATATGAAATACTCTTAAAAATTTTATTCACATTTTAGAGTGAATTGCATAATAACGATTGAATACTACATTCTTGTTCTTAAATTTTTTAGATGTATTTCTATATATGAAAAGCTTAGTGTTTAAAAGTGAAGTCAATGATGTTAAAGAAGTATAACTTCGTACTGAAGCTGCTTTACAGATAATAGACAATAGCGGGACATATTATGTGTTGACGGAAGAAGAAAAGGAAGAAGAAGAAGACTTGTAATGTGTTTAAAAGTGAATGTGACCCACCGCTCCATAGAGTTCAAAGTAGTGTCTAATCCTATACTTGCATCAGAATTGTGTAAAATAAGAAGTAACCTAACCTATATAAATTTTTTTGGTATTAATTCGGTTTATTTTTATATATTAACTAAAATCTCCTATTACATATTAACATAATAATAGTAGAGACATAAAAATATTTATTTGATTATATTTTATGTGTAATTAATGAAAAAGTTATATAATTATTAAAAAAGGGATGTATTTATTATTCCTAGCGCCTTCGCCAGAATATAGAAAAGGTCTAATATGTAATCTAGACAGCATTTTCTCTTTTTCACATTAATTCGGCTGTATTCTATTTGCTGTGTGAACTAACTTTTAAGGTAAAAACTTCAGTTTTACCGTTGCTAATTATTATCATTCTAAAGTAAATTGTCAGCTATTTTAATCGGCAGAAGGGGATTGAATTAATTTGCCATTAATATAGTTTTTACATCTTAACAAACAAAATGCATATTATATTATAAATTAATAATTAATAATAATTAATAATAATTTAATAAAGTAATAATAAGTATATGAACTATACAATTGAAAAATGTAATTACTCTAATTGTAACATTGAGGGTTAATGAACTATTTTTAAAAAAAAATAAAAATTGCCAAGCAATTAATATATTTGGCACCTTCTGTATTATTTCGGATCTGTTAAAAACAATTTAATGATTTATTTGTTTTCTTTGCACGCACTAAGTACTGTTTTTATTTATTTCTCAATTAAAATACTACTTATACACTTTTAAATATAAATAATCTTTGGTTCACTTAATATGTAATAATAACAGTACTAGTGTAGCTATTTGATTATGTACAAAAGTAGAGTAGGTTTTTGAATAAATAAGTTTTATTTTCTGGATACACATTTAGTTACGATTACTTCAATTTCAAAAAATAATTCAAAGCAATTTAAACAACTAATAAACCTAACAGAAGACCTATTGGAAAATAAAATTGCACTTCTCATCTTTCCTATGGTTGTAGTTGCTAACGTTTTCAGTGAAGTAGGGTTCAGATTCAATAATCCTGTTGATGGCTTTAATTGAGGGTGTACTCAAGGGGTCTATATATGATCAAAGGAGTTTCTATTGACAGTTATGCATTGTAGTGTGATGTGTAAGTGGTAGTGGTACCTAACCAATCTATGCGAAATACAGTTTGTGACCGCAGCTGGTCACAGTACATGATGAGAGTTATTTTCTTCCCAGCATCTCAGCTTCTTTCATGAAAATATTATTTACATTAGGTTTATTATAATCTTGTAACTGGTCAACAGCGAACTGTTTACTGTTTAAGTAAATTAAGAGCATGAATATGAAATCTGTTTATAATAAACAGCCTCACTCATTCTCCATTAGGTAACAATTAAAAATGTTCTTTTTATTGCATGATATTGCATGATCGTCGTAGTGCTTTTTCAATTCTATACAAGTTTCTAGAGATTTCTGGGATAGCAGAATGTACATCTTGAATATGAGCAGAGCGAATGAATATTTCTCTATATTTTGGAGAGGATAGAAATGATACTAATAGCCTGTAATTTCTACACTCAAAAAAATGTCTGTACAAGGATTTCTTTAAAGTGCCCATAACTTGTATTTTGAATTCAGTAGCTTTAGAGACTTGATCGATTAAGACGTGTTGGTCTGATGTGGTACAAGTAGGAACCACTTTAAGTTATAACTTTGTCTTGAAAAAAAATCCTGTATATTTTTGAATAAATTTTTAGATTGTGTTACCGAGACCATCTCAGACTTGCGTTCGAGGATGTGACAACAAAATCTTTGCATATCTTTAGATTAGTGTCGTTCCAGTGACAAATTGGAGTATTTTTATCACCAAATCCAGGGTACCATCACCAAGCCACTCAATAAGCTTCTCCAAGCCATACAACTGACCCCGAGATCCAATTCCAAGCGACAGTTTCTTAGGAATTTGCATTTGGATGAGTAGGTACATCGCAGACACCGTTACACTAACCAAACCACTCAGTAGTACTCCAAAAGAATCGCAAATTCACATGGATCGGCGGGTATCAGAAGACATTCGAAGCTATCAAGGATCCTTTGCAAGTGCTACCCTTACTAAGACCGAGAAGAAGTACATACCACGTAAATGAGTTGGAGGTGTATGCGGCCATATTTGGTATCAAGCGCTATTTTGCACAGCGAAATTTTATTTTGTTTATCGTGGTTCACACTTTGTCATTTTTTTATAGTTAATTGTGTGACACCATTATTGGAACACAAAACATTACAAAAAAGTTTCTAGAAGGAAATTTGGAACAATTAGAATCAGGAAGTTTTAGTTCTCAATAACAAAAGCGTGTTAAACAAAATATATTCACTGACAGATAAACGTCTTTGTGATAATAACTTCACTCGTGTAATTCTATATTTTACAGCGTTAAAAAATCTATTTACAAGTTTCAGAGAGTTTCTATGGAATATGTTAAGACTGATTACAATAAAACAACTTGCTTGTAACTTTCCACGAGTTTTCACGGAAACATAATTTGCCGTTCCATCATAGGTTGAATTTAAAGTGAAGTGAACTGAAAAGATTGTTCGAGGTTTATTCTTTAATCTACGATTATGAAGTAGCGACTAGAATTATAATAATAAAAATATTTATTATCCAATTGATAATACAATATAGCAATTGTCACAATCAATTCTTACAAACTAATGTAAACATGAACAAAAATTGAGGTACTTGTCTAATGTATACCTGGTGGCTCACAGAGAGTGGCCTATTAAATTATTTCAGAATCTACTTCGACTTCAATTTTGAAAATTCGCACACTAGGGTTTTTGGGTGTGCTCTTTTCAAATATAATAATTTTGATCCTGTACCACTTCTAGTTATACCGGAAGTTAACGTCAACTTTGTTATTTTAAATGAGACACCCTACATGTTGCATTTTCGAATTCTACGTGAAATTTTGGGGTCAATTTATTAATATTTCTTACAGATTTTGAGATATTAAGTTTTAAAGAAAACATTTGACAGATGCAAGGGTCCGCGGAGATGCTAGTAACTCTTTTCAGGAGCGTGATACCAAGTGGATTTTTGATGCCTGTAAAGGGCATAGATAGCACTAAATTATGGTATACCAACAAATTAAAACGTTTAATACTAGGTGTTTCATTTTTGCTGTTACATTTTGATAACTTCAAACAGCTATAACTTTGTTAACTTAAATGGAACACCCTGTATTTTTTTACTCTATAGTATGCAGATTGAAATTTCCTTTCAAGCCATATAAGCATTGTTAGGGTTGCTGTTACTATTATATTTACAATTTTCTATTTTTTTGGACAGTTTTTCTCTTATCGTATTTTTAAGTTCAGTTATTTTGGAAGACAGGCCAAACACACATCTTAAAATTATTTTTTGAGCTACAAAAAACGTTATTAGTAATTTTTTTTATGTTGGTATGACAGTCTGTTAAGATTTTGAATTAAACTATGGAAATGTGAACGCCAATGCAAACATTCATCAATACGTAGACCAAGAAATCTCACACTATCAGAATCTCTCGGAATAAGACAATTATAGATTTTAATGTTAAGCGGTTCACAATCTTTTTATCTGCTTTGAAAACGTAATATTGAAGATCGACTTGATATATTTTTTCATTGTATGAATGACATAAAAAAATTGTTTGTCTAGTAAATGTAATCCATATCTTGTATATGTTTGATAGCTTATTTGTTTTATCTGTCTGTTATTGTTTATCCTTAAGTTTTTTGTCTGGATTTTATATTTTGATTGCTCTATGTTATGTAGTATTTATATTTTTATATTTAATGTTAGTTTGTCTTTTTCTTTTAAAATTTAGTTAAGGTTTTCTGTTTTACCTTATCCTATAATTGGGAGTTTGTCCCGTTGGATATTGTAACTTCTAAATAAATAAAAAATAAATAAATAAATAAATATTTGTGTATTATCGGGCTTCAAATACAAAAAGTTTTGAGAAAACCACTTATCCTTCTCTGACAGCATATTCTTACATTTATTAGTTAAATTTTTGTCTAATTTGTCAGATAAAATGGTTGAGGTGTCATCTGCGCATAAAGTAAAATATGCTGCAGTAGATAAATTTGCCAAGTCATTAAAGCACAACAAGAAAAGGACAGGACCCGATATAGAGCTCTGTGGTACACCTAGTGTTGTACTTCTTGTATTCGAATCAATATTATTTATAGACACGACTGAATTCGGTTAAAGAGATTGGAATTGATTACAATTTACATTAACAGAAAAATATTATCAATCGTTTTTTAATTAGACAGAGGTACATTACCTACCCAATCCACGTCAATAGTAATTAATAGCGGAAAACAAGACTTCCACCTACTCTCTAAAATTTGTATGTCATTTTTTTTATTTACTTTTCATTAGTAATTTAAATCTGTTAGCAGAGATGAAACATACCTGTATATAAAACTTCGACATTTGGTTCGTGTTATCTCTCCTACAGAAAATCATTAATTAATAATCAAAATTACCTGTTTAGCTGACTTTGATCTAGGGGTCTAGTGATATTAAATAAATAAATAATAAATAATAGTTACATATAGATTATGTGACGTTGATGAACTAATAAGTTTAAATTTGTTGCTTAATATTTATTAAAAGAAACAGCACTGCTACTAACTATACAAAAGTTATTTGTTTTTTTTGTTGTATTTTTAGTTTATTCCATGATAATTATAAATTATTTGTTTGACAGTGAAGAAAAAATAGTAACAAATATAAAAACACCTTAGTTTACAATGAGGAAAAACTAGTAACAAACTAAAAGAAAAAAAATTGAGCTAATAAACAAAAAACTACTTGCATACCCATGCTGGACTAACATTGTTTTTTTTTTAGAATATATGAATAAAGCAATAGTAAAACCGATGTTAGTCCAGTTATTAATAATTTTAATGCCTTGAGGCGTAGTGGACGGGGATAATGTCGGGTTGCCTATAAAGGGGGAAATCTCTTAGTTATTTTACACCGACGTGTGTAAAGGTACTTCAAATTTAATATTTAAATTATGTTGTTCGCCCGTGCGAAACGGAATGCCCCCTTTATGGTCCCTAGAATTACACTTTTGTAGTGTAAAGTGAATGCGATTCACTCTTGGAGTACTACTATTTAACCACCCCTAAAAATCGAGTTTAGTATAAAGTGAAATGACTAATCAGTTTCGCAAACTGTGGAGGGTTAATCCGTTTTATTTCGTTTTGCTCGTTAATCTTTCAATCACCACCATCGTATCTCTGTATTAATAGCTAACGTTCGTGATACAGATTATAGATATACGAAATGCGGCTGTATAGAATAAATTCGTCAAGGATACTATTTCTATCTGTATCGTTGTCAGATTAGAATTTATTTTATATTTGTGTCATTGTACCAATTTGTTATTTAATACTTCTTTAATATTTTGTTGTGTGAGTAAAATGTGATACATATTAACTCTTCAACCATCTGCTTCGCTGTCAAGCAGCAACTTTATCAACGTAGTATTTACTTAGTAGTATCTTTGTAGTATACAGGATGACTCATTAATAATGGTACAAACCTTAATAAAAGATTGCTAACCCCAAATTATGACAGTTGAACTGAATTGTCTTATTCGAATACTGTTCCTTTTCATTCTACAAGGCGTTAAAGTTAAAAAAAATATTTTCGATTTTTTGTAATATTTTGAGGAACTCTATACGAATTATCTTGATTTACACACTCATGATTTCCAAGGTGGTAATTACGAATATGGTAATTGTGTTGCAGTCACTTCCAGGAAGCGCTGGTTACATTCCCTGACTGTGTAAAAAATAAATTTAATGCAAAAAGAGTGAATTCCTGAGCGGCTTTTGCCTGACCCAGAGACAACTTATTTATAACGCTGTTTTGCACATCCTATTTTGTTAGTTGTAAAGAGCAACTTTGATACGTTTGCTTGAATCAATTAGAACCTATATCGACTATATTAACTTCTAAAATTAACGTTTAGCAGTATCAATTAGTTGCAAAAAATGAACGAAATTAATTAACAAATACCTGGACAACAATTTCACGGTAATCAAATCAGCCTTTGGCACTCATGTTGCTCATTGCATTGACCGTCTTTTCTGTAAATTTCATCAACATCCATCACTTGTTGTAATAATAATGAGCAATTTTCGAAAACTAATTTTTCCGCGTTCGACTTTTATTTTACAGTTAACAAATTGGTGAAATGTGACTTTAGGTACCTTAAATTGTAGGTAATTTAATTGCCTCCAACAAAAACTTAAAAATTTTTCGATAGGTCGTATAGATTTTCAGTTAACAAATTGGTGAAATGTGACTTTAGGTACCTTAAATTGTAGGTAATTTAATTGCCTCCAACAAAAACTTAAAAATTTTTCGATAGGTCGTATAGATTTTCATAGGCAGTAAAAAAAGTGAAAAAACACGTAATTTTGCTCATTATTTGCAATTTGCCAACTTTTTAAATTATCTTTCCACATACTCTTCACCGTTATAAAGAGCAACAAAATATTCTATCTACTAATATTTTTTTTACGTTCAATCTTTAATTCGACTAGACTAATAGTTAAAAAATAAAACAGATATCAAGGTAAAGGTAATATATTTTGACATGTCAAATATATTTATGAATTTCTAAAATCACTTATGAGATAGTTCTTAATTTAACTGTAAATTTTTTAAAACTAAATAAAAATATTCGTAAATGGAAGGGGGGACTGCAACTTTATATATTACATTCAAACTCACACAATAAACTAGTTTGTTTAATTCTGATCTATATCCATATTTTTTAAATGCCGATGGTATTTTTTGATTATTACGTTTATTGGGGTTCCAATCGATACCAACCGAATTTACTGCGAAGTATGGACAAATTTATACTGCTGAATATCTTGTTGTGCTGAATTTTCAAACCTATACACGAATATTTCTTAAAAATTACGGTGTTGGTTAAAATAATATTACATTCATTACGTTCTATATCAAACTGACAATCAAATAATGTATATTATGATCAATGGAATACGCGACATATTATGAAGACATTTTATTTTCAAGAAATTGGTTCAAAATTACTTACTCAAAGCAACATACCGAACCACCTTGCATTTATACGAGTATACGTTAATGTGATACAATTTTAAGAAAATTGTACATTAGCTCAATATCTTTGGAAAGTCCAATAGCATATTCAACTAGTTCTTCTATATTCGCGAAATGTACCCATTCCTAGGCGATAGAATTTTGTTAGTTTTTTTTTTTTTACAAAATAAGAACAAATGAAACAGGTGATTACATATTAACAATATTATACTGAGGTAATTTGATATGCTTGCTACAATTGTGAACATTTAAAAATCAGATTCGTACCTACGTCCTAAGGTAGTTTAATTTTATTTCGTCCAACCACGTAATCTCACACATGAGTAAACATTATAAATTATCATTTCATCAAAGAATGCATAAAAATACAATAACATAAAATATATCTTGATTTATTTAAAAGTGGAAATAATTTAGTCTGATAAAAAATATTTGTAACTATACTTATATACTTTCTTAATTTAAAGCAATATAATAATTGTATTCCAAAAAACACTGACAGAATTGAAGTGAAGGAACATTTTTAATTTTTATTTTATAGAAAAAAGTCATTTCTATTAAAAAATTGCATTTGTGTTCGAATACAGAAAAATTAGTTTAAAGTTAGTCAGCATATACAAAGTATTATTTAAAAGAAAATGATTGAAAATGTAGTAATTGATTGTGTTTTTAGAACTCAATAATGCTATGTAAACCAGTCTTTTTCCAATATTTAATAAGATGTTTGCAGGTCATGCGTAAACAATTATTCAATAGAAAATTAACATTTTTACTATTCTATCTAAGTAATATGATACATATTTTTGTGTTTGAAAAATTAAGTCGATCAGCGGTAATAAAATATTTTCCGTACATTTTTCGATCCTTTGCATAAAAAGGGAACTTAATTGATTTAGGTTTTAACCCATGGGCGCATATTTTAATTGTAAACAACTTTTCTAGGTATATTTTATACGAAATTGGTACTTTACCTGTACAGAAAATAAGTGTTTTTTGATCCTAACAAGGCCAACTTAATTTTTCTTTTAAAAAATATTGTACAGAGTATTTTTATAATCAAGACGGATTGACATCTTTGATTAAGACGATCCGGAAACGAAAACATCCTGTTGATTTTTTCATTTGGATACAAGCGGAATTTTTAACAATATTGACCCTTAAAAATAAAAATAAACAGATTTCCCCTCCTTTTGATCGCGGAACATATTTTACTTTTACGTTATGTTAACAAGAGTTGCTTTCGAGCCGGATAATTCTGTTCACAACTTTGAACAAGCCAACATAGATAATTAATCGCTTATCAAAATATCGTATCAACTTCTTGGTGTGCTACTCAAAAGTAATGCGATACAGATAGCTACACTGCAAAAAAATCGGTGTGAGTGAAAGCACTAAAAGTTCCATACATTCTAAGATAAATTTTGGAATAAAGTTTGATAGCTATATCCGAAATGTTCCTTTTATCTCTAATATCTGGTTGTAATGTTATGTGTCTGTCGGCATCACAATGTTGACAGAATGTTAATTAGGTACTTTCTTTCTGAAGTGAATGGTTAATTTAAAGGCACAGTAGAAAATAAAGTTGCTATGATAGAATGATATACAGCAGAGAGTCTCGTAGGTGTTTAAAAGGATTATAATCCTTTGTTAAACATGTTATGATTCGATTGTGACATTAATGAATTGTGGTAACAGAAGTGCTTTGTAAAATTACCAATTTAATTTTATAAAGTAACTTAATTATGTACCAGTATGTGTTATAACTTGAATGTCATAAAAAAATCAAATTTGAAATAAAGTGGCATGATGTCAAAAATAATTAGTGAGTATTACTCAATAATTTTTTTTTCTTTATAGTATTAGTTATTAGTTATTAATTAATAACAATAAATATTACTGTTCTCTAAAAAAGTAGTCTATCCCGTACTTTAAAAAAAAAATTGTAAATATTGTGTAGAATGTAACAATCTTCTTAGCCAAATATACCTTATTCCAAAGTTATTTAAGTTTATAAGATACAATTCAATATCTAACTTCAGTGACGGGCTACTATCATATTCAGAAAACTTAACTTTTCACCATTTGTCAACTACATATTATAATATTGATGAATTAAACAATTAATTGACCAACAGTTGACTAACAATAATAATTAGTTGATTACAGTTAAACTGGGATCAACTATGTTGGAACATAGTTCTCGATAATGTTAATTTATAATTAGCAAGAGGAAAGCTAAGAGAAGTTTTTTAGAAAATAAACTGTATAATTCAACCAAGATATTAGAAGTATGTAGAATGTATGCGCTGACGTATGACTAAGATAAGTTTGGTTGAATGACAATAATTTGATGCCAAGAATTCACCCCTTGTACATTTAACTGGATACAAAAAAATAGCATGCATCACGCTCTAAGAGAAACGTGTTGGTGATTGTCATTATTGTTAGGTACATTTCTTTATTACGACCTATTTAATTAATGAAATAAAAATGTCTTTGACGTAAATAACAATTCTTCAATCTATCTTTTAAGAAAACAGTTACGAGTGACATTAATACATCAGTTAGAAATGTAACAAA
This sequence comes from Anoplophora glabripennis, assembly GCF_000390285.2. NCBI lineage: Eukaryota > Metazoa > Arthropoda > Insecta > Coleoptera > Cerambycidae > Anoplophora > Anoplophora glabripennis. The sequence continues at coordinate 761,733 of NW_019417300.1, read as the reverse complement.
CCGACACAAATAAGTTTGCATCTTAGACAGCTGCGCCTATGTCTTATTCCTTCTATTCCAATGCGTTCTCTCTCAATTTCGCGCAGTTCTACCTGGGACAGAAATGCAAACTTTTTTGTGTATAATTTATATATTATATGAGATTGACCACTTTAAAAAATAAAAAAACTGATAAAAAAGAATTGTTTATGATATTCACAATCAAGTGTTCAACAAGGAACAGGAGAACTAGTTGAATATGTCAACGTCATAAGGGGATGTTTCCCATTTGAAAATTGCATGTGCTCTGTTTTATTTGCACAACTGCTTTCCTAATTCACTTTACTAAAAAAGAATATTTATATTTAAGAATAGAAGTTATAGGTTTTTCATATATTTCTAGATTTAAAATATAATTTTGATTTATTTACCCCTAAAAGTCTCTAGAGTCAGTACAACTGTTAGGATACTTTTTGCGGATTGTTTATTACAACTACCCAAGGACTCCACATTAATTCAAAATGCTTGTAAAAGTACCTATTAATATCACCCTTGATTGCTGTCTTGTCTATATAAAATTTACAAAATTATGGAGGTAAAGAAATAACTCTCTATACTAAAGTGCCTCCGAACATTCCTTGGTAAAAATTAATACAAAAAGGACAAATTAACTAAGGGTCAATTCTCTACAAAAATATATATTTTTTAATTCTTCCAGTAGGTCAGCTTTTTATATTAACCTCAGATTTGTATTAAAATATTTGTACTTAAATTTTATACTACGAATCCTGTTCATTGTAGAACACCTGAAGAAGAGGATACAAAATTCTCGAAAGCTTGAGCAGAAATTAAGAGTATTCTTTAGATTGAATTGCCCAATTATATAATCAATGATGGCTATACACCTAAAAAGGCAAATGTTTTTACAAGAGAACAAGTCAACGATTTTCTCGTTCAGGCACCCGATAACACATATTTGCTAATGAAGGTAGTGATGATCTTAGGCATTGCAGGAGCATGCCGTTCTGATGAGTTATGCAAACTTACTTTGCACAACGTCAATTTCGAAAATTTCGATGACATTATTGTAGTTCCAATTCCAGATTCTAAAAATGGTACGTTTATAATTACTTCTCAAGAAATATATCAAGATTAAACTTGAAATTAAAACTGATGTTACAATCAACCAGTCGGCAATAATACCCTTTCTATAATTCTTATTCTATGATAAGATTGCACAGTTTTTGAAACTAGAACATCCTGGAACATATACAGGCCATTCATTCCGAAAAACATCGGCAACGTTACTGGCTAATACAGGAGTTGATGTATTAGCAATCAAGAGACATGGTGGGTGGAAATCAGCCACAATAATTGCAGAAAGTTGTTGCTGACGTAGGACAAAAACTTTTTAGCGGGAAAAAAATACTATTAGAAGTTTCTCTGCGGACTATTGTTCAGAAACGTGTTATAAAGAAAATATCAAAAAATCAGCTCGAGACTAGTTGGGAAACTTTGTTAAAACAATGGTCAAAATTATGGAAAAGTAGTTTTTCGACTGGCGTAAAAAAACTGTTATTCATAGAGAAAAAAAGGTTTATACAAAAGAGGTAGGTATTTAATAAATCTGTAAAATAAGACAAGTCCGATTAAATTCCGATAATTTGTTTATGCGCAAGAGCTCAAAAATGGTCGAAATTGTCCGCTTTTTTCAATTGCTAATAATTAATGTAATTTTCATCGCAGACACTTGTAATTCAAGATTTTTGAAGCTTTTTGCGCCCTTAATAAGTGGTAAAAATTTCAACTCAAAAACTTCATTAGCTTGGCGTTGGCGGAATTTGTTATCTAAGAAGATGCTATTTTCAATTCATTTTTCCCAAGCTCACATGCGTTGTAGGGTTTCGATCATTAGTTGTTTTTGTACCTAAATAGTTGTATTGACATATGCATTTACTGATAATTTAATTTTTCAAATTTAATTTGTTTAAAAATGACTGAAAAAATGTTAATATTTATAACATCGTTAAGTGCGCATGCTAAGCCTCGCCTTCCCCACTCGTTCGCTAGACCAAGTAATAAAATGCATCGCCGCTATCTTCTTTTTCGAAATTAAATAGTTGAATTCACCTTAATGTTAATGTAGGACATGAAAATATAGCTCTTAATGTATACTCTCTCCAAATTTCGGCTCTTAATATTAATAATTAAGGTCACTACGATTAAATAAATAAAAAAAAATATCTCAGCTTCTAATCAACTTACAACAACGACTTTTTTTTTTAATTCAAAGAAAACTAAAGTAAAGAGGTTACTATTTTATTTTATAATAATTACCTATCTTAACAATTTAATAAATATTAACATTATTTAGTCAATTTTAAACAAATTAAATTTGAAAAACTAAATTCTCAGTAAATGCCTATGTCAATATAACTATTTAAGTACAAAAACAACTAATGATCAAAACCCTACAACGCCTGTGAGCTTGGGAAAAATGAATTGAAAATAGCATCTTCTTAGATAACAAATTCCGCCAACGCCAAACCAATGAAGCTTTCGAGCTAAAATTTTTACCACTTATTAACGGTGCAAAAAGCCTAAAAAATCCTGAATTACAAGTGTCTGCGATAAAAATTGCATTAATTATTAGCAATTGAAAAAACGGCAATTTTCGACCATTTTTGAGCTCTGTGCATAAACAAATTATCGGAATTTAATCGGACTTTTTTCATTTTATAGGCTTATTTAATACCTACCTTTTTTGTATAAACTTTTTTTCGCTATGAATAATAGCTGTTTTACGTGAGTAAAAAAAAAACACTTTTCCGTAACTTTGACCACTGTTAAATCAAAGTTTCCCAACTAGCCTCGAGTTGATTTTTTGATATTTTGTTTATAACAGGTTTCCGAACAATATTCCGCAGAGAAACTTATAATAGTATTTTTTTCCCGAAACAGGCTCTTTCATGTGTATAATGACTGGTCTAACGGTTTAAGTAACAGAAATGAAATAGCCAACAGGATTCTTTACAATGACACTCAACTAGGTTCTAGTAGTACGTCGCATCATACTGTATTAATGGATCAGTTAGATAATATTGAGCCTCCAGAAAAATGTGACGTTAGTAAACGCGAGAGGAATAATAATCCAGTTTTTATAAATGTTACTAAATGTAATAACTGTACAATTACCGTAAATATTCATTCATAATAATTAATAAAATGTAATGTTCACCTAATATTTCTATTTATTTGTTCATAAAATATGTATTTATAACTCGAAACCGCTTTTTTCCCTAGGGAGGTAAGTTACCTCACTTACCTACCGTTGACCATAGCAACTTCCACTTCTACGGTAAAATCCACTTACCTCCTTAAAACAATGTATTAGTAGTCTATTTACTATATTGGGAGCAGATAAACATATTTATGTTCCTGATAAAATTTGCAAGATTAAACATTATTCTTATTGCGAAATAACCTTAATAAACTAAATATATAGTTGAAACGCTGAAAAATTTTGCAAAAACATGATTTATGTATTTGTTTGTTACAACCGTCTTTTCTATATCCGGAATATTTATTTATGCAAATTACCCACTACGTTGGTGAATTGAAAAAATAATTTTATAAAATTATTATTTATGATTGATACATTTTCCAGGCATGTGAAGCTGGCATTTTGAAATTTAATTTGAATTAATTAGTACGGACGTAATTCATGAAATAAATTTAACACTTTGATAAAATACGTAGTTAGCCATCAAAATCGTAGTTTATTTTATATCGGCAATTATAAATGCATCGCATTTGCTTAATACAGCGAAGCGATCCAGTTTTTTCACAGGAAATTAACCACATTTCATGGACCCAACCACTTACTTATATTAAATTTCGAACCTAATTTCAACCTAGATGTGTAAAGTGACCTTCTTCTTAAGTGTTATGAATAATAAAAATTGAAATGAAATTATATTACTTAACCCTACCGCATGTGGGAAGTTATAGTCACTCCTCCTGATTATTTCCATGATTTGAGGCGCATGTACAACAGACATTCTCTTCACGCAACAAACTGAAAACTTTTGTTGCAGTCTCCAACAGTTGCAGATCTGTCAAGCTCAAAAGGGAGGTAAGTTTAACGTGCATGTACGTGTAGCGCTTCTATCAACTTTCGAAAACACTTTTGCCGGTTCCAGTATTGCCTTTAAAATATAGCGTGAGTGTATTTTATTAATAATAATTTAAAGTGGATAACTGTTTTTCGTACATTTGTGTTCCTCTGAAAAGCACGAAAGAAAAAATGATTTTTAAATCGTTTGTGCTTTATCTGACTCAAAAATAAACGTTGTACTTTATTTGAATTTTGCGCGTTGCCGACATTTTCTTGACATTAAATGTATGTTACCTATTTTTCCATGATAATTGGTAATAATTTCGACCTCTTTACTAAAATATATATATATAACAGAAAACTGTGCAAATTATGTATATACCAATTTTTTTATATACTGCTAAAACCATTTTTATAGATTATACTTTTGGGAAAATTAGGAAAGTATTTTGTCAATAAGTAAGTGTTGAAATCACCGGATTATTTGCAAAAACGTATTCAGAAACTGACTAATAAATCTTCTTTTTTGTAGATACTTGTAAGTATAGTATTTTGCAAAAGTAAACTAAAAGTAACTTCAGTTTGCTAATATGTACTTTTTAAAAGTTTTCTGCTAAAATACTAATAGGTCTTTGTCAAACGCGTTTCGAAATACCCAGTCGCAAGCCTTTCAATAGTTTGAAAAAGATAATTTTATAACATTTTACTTATTTCTTCTTCAGATTTATTTCTTACGTCTTCTTCACGCAAAAAATATCTTAAATCTAGAATGATGTATTTATATATACGCAAAGAAATATATTCTTGATGCTGATATACCACAACCTTAAACTTAGGAAAATATCTTCCATTAAGAATTATTTAATTGAATAAATTTTATTTAGTTTAAGATTGCGGTATATTAGCATCAATAATATATTTCTTTGCGCATAAATATACCATTCGTGATTTAAGAATTTTTTTTCGTGTTGATGTAATAAATAAAAAAATTGATTTTCTGTTTCAAATTTTTATTTTGCGATAAAAATTCAAATGTAATAGTTTGAAATAGTTATTAAATTTTTTGCTTTCCAAAATCCTTAAAAATGTATTTTCCGTTTCTCATTTTTATTTTACAATAAAAATTTAAATGTAATAATTTGAAATAATTCTTAATTTTTTTTTTCCAAAATCCTTAAAATTTTGAAAACATTTGCTATTTAAAATCCATTTGCTAAAAACTGATTTTTTATGCAATACTTTCAGCATTAGAATAAATCAACTTTATACATGCCAATATTTTCAGATGGAACCGAATTTGATTACGATTGTCACTATACAGGAATTTTTTAAGTTATTAGACACAAACAAATTCAAAATCAATGTGAAAAGTTAAATGAATATTTCAACATTTTTATAGTTACGATAGATTTTTTGTTGTAAAACAATGTTTTACTAAAAGTAATACATCTAAACATTCAAATTTTCAAAAACAAAACATGTGAGTCGCTCTTTCTTAATTTTATAATTCTATTTAAAAAATCAGGATCCATTTTTAAGTGATTTAATGAGATTTTTCTTAACCAATAGTTTCCAGTAAAATAACCAAATACTTTCTCTTGTGGATACCAAATTGGATTTTATCATATTTTCTAATTTGTTCCTTTTAGGTGTATTTTGAAATATTCCAAAAATAAAATGAAGTAGGATTGGTATGGGAAAAATAATTTTACATCATAAATTTATCAGTCGACCATAAAAATGCCATCATGATAAATGATGTACGGGAATTCAAAGATCAAGAAAGCAAAAACACGAATAAAAGAAAAAATATTTGTGATTGTTCACGAATGCCATAAAACTACAATACTTCTATACAGAATGGAAACTGGAAAAAATTCTGTAACTTAATAAATAAGGTTTGTCGCAAAATACCTGAAACACGTCAATTTTTATTTTCAATGTGGCATATTACAAAGAGGTTTGATTTTTTTTATTTTAAGGCTATTTAAATTGCAAATACAATTAGATATATATATATTTTTTGTTACTTCTTATAAGCAACGTGGCGGAAAAAATAAAATAAGGAAATGTTTACTGAAACTACTTTAAGGCAAAAAATTTTCAAAATACCCTCCTTGTTGCAGGCATACCCTAATCGATCATAAAAAGCATTCCGAACATTTTGTAACACTTGCCCAATGTCGTCCCTGATTCTTTGTCGAAGCTCGGTGATGTCGTTAGGTTTAGTACCATAAACCTAGTTTTTTAGATATCCCCATAAAAAAATCTAATGGGGTAAGATCGGGTGATCTTGCTGGCTACTCAATTGGGCCCCTTCTTTCAATCCACCTATTCGGAAACACTTGGGGATATCTAAAAAGCAAGGTTTGTGCTACTAAAAGCAACTGCCACTTAATCTAACGACATTGCCCAGCTTCAACAAATAATCAGGGATCAAATTAGGCAAGTAACGTCGGAATTGTTACAAAATGTTCGGAATGCTTTGTATTATCAATTAGGGTATTGTCAGCAACAAAGTGGCACTTTGGAAATTTTTTGCATTAAAGTAGTTTGAGTAAACATTTCCTTATTTTATTTTTTCCGAAACATTGCTTATAAAAATAACAAAAAATACGTAATTTTATTTGCAATTGAAAAAGTATAGTAAACCATGATCGTAATTGATGCCTCTCTTGCTTTAAGTTACATGTCTTAGGTTAAGTATATTCATTTAACTCCTACACTTTACCGAACTATTGTATCTTTCTTCTTTTTTTGTTTTTTGTTCTTCTGATGTTATTGAGTTTTTTATATTTATATTATGTACTATTTCAATGTAATTTAGCTCTATAAGTGGAATTACTTCTGTTGGGCTAATGAATTATTATTATTAAAAAGCTACAACCTAGCCTTCCATTAAAAAAAAGTTGGGGGTTGCTGAAATAAACAGACCCCTTTGTAACTGCCCCATTGAAAATAAAAATTGAGGTGTTTCACGAATTTTCCGACAAACCTTTATTTATTAAGTTACAGCATTTGTTCCGGTTAAACTTTCTACTCTGTATAGATCTATTATTAGTTCGAAAAAAAATTACGTGATAACGAACAGAGAGAGTTTCTCAAAACGTTGACTGTTTAATATATTATTACAGTTATTTAAATTTTTTCTTCTTACTTGGCAGAAACATATAATTAAATAAAAAGAGTAACTGAAAATTTAACAAATAAATAATTATTAAGAACAAGCTTTCCATTTGTGTAAAGGTCATTTATTTTTGACAGAGAGATTGAAACAAAATTTCCTCTGTGGCTAAGAGCGATATTTTACTTCCTAAAATTATGGAATAACTCATGAATTTGCTACGTAATTGTGAAGTGCATTTTTGTCGTAAATTAATTGGTGGTTTTATCTGTTCTTTAAATATACGCTTTAAAAATAATTTTGACTACCAGGCTGTGTTAATTTTTTGATTAATTTATGAAAACCGTATTTCTACAAATAAATTACTTGTAATTAGTTGGTGTATTTAATGTACTGTTTGAAGGGGTGTCCAGTGGCCTGGAAAAATGAAAAACGTATGTATTTAGACAACTGTAGATACTTTGGTGGTGAAACTCTAAATATTAGGTATCAATCAAATAATTCAACTGGTGGTCATTTATTTTGAAAAACATGTTCAGTAATTCAAGTCCATTTTTTATTACTTTATCGTATAAATTCAGCGTTTTCAGCCTTTCATCCCAATCGAGGTTGAAATTTTAAAAGGATGCGCATTAACGTATTCTCATATTATTTCATTCAAAAGTGGTTATATTTGAAATTCAAATAACTAAGAGAACTTGAAAGTTTATATGTATAGTCAATGAAAAAATAAACACAAATTACATGTAATGCTTACCAAAATAATAGAAATAGTTGCCATAAAAAATTTTTCTCAGATAAATCCAGGTTTTTGAAAAATATAGCTACGCAAATATGTCTGAAGATGTATATTTTATTTTTAGCACTTGAATTTTTACTCTATTGGAAAGGTATTCAAATAAAAACATTTTTTCCTAAAACCATTCTATCAAATGGAGTCTCTGTTCTTTGATACCTAAAATCTAGGTGTGTAAATTTTTAACTGTTGATAGTGAGGAAAGCAACTACCTACTCTAAGAAACAATTATTCACATTAATTTAGTAATACTCAACACTTGACACTGTCGTTTCAAAATAAAATTTTTTTAAAGTTGTAGAAGTTACTTGACGAAATATTGCTAACTAAAATGTAGAAACACAATTTTTCTGTAGTAGCTATTTTATGTGATGGACTTTGTCAAAGGTGATGTTAGAATGAAAAAAATATGAGATATACAGGGTGTACCTAAATAACACCAGAAAAATATAAGGGATGATTCTCTGATGAAAATTAATAGGGGTCTTTGGTATAATTTTTTTTTAAAAAAACTCTCCCTGAAAAGTTACGCCCCTCCAAAAAATGAATTTTATCTGTCAAAAAAGCTACACTTTTTAAATTTTTTCAATCCTGAAGTAATTTTGTAAGGGGTTGAAATAATTAACCCCTATGACAAAGAATAATAATAATAATTCAGAATATACGCAGTGTTCCAATATTCTCTTACCTACCTGCAACTTCTAGAGATTCTTGAGATAAAAATAAAAAAAATGAAATAATACAACAAATAATTAAGCTCATATCTTTTTGCAGGTAACCTAATAACTTCTATACTTGTTTTATTGGAGTATTTTTTTCTCGTGTATTTCATGTCTCTAATTAATTTCTCTTAATTAATTTTATAAATCATCACTAACTCTTCTTCTTTCGATTGATGTTTGATTAATGTTCAAAAATATGATTTATGTAATTTTGAAAAACGAAATATGTCGTCGTTTTGTCGTTTAGAAAATTGAAATCTATAATATTTTTTCAGAAAAATTATTGAACTATCAAATTTTTTGTAAAAAAAATAGCACTCATCTCAGATTTCTCTTACTAGACTATCAAATCTGAATAAAATGATTATGCTTGTTTGAGAAATATAAAATCAGATGTGTTCGATGAGTTATTTCAGATTGAAGTAAATCCCAAATTAATGCGGCTAATTTAATTTCTTCTTGATTGAATTACATATGTTATTGAAAATGTAATCATTTTCGTAAGGGAATATTTGATTACAAATTTCTGTTCCATTAGGTGTGATTTATTATTTATTTTCAAATAATAATTAGATGAATTCGATAAGAAACTAATATTCATAATTTTCAGAATCAATCACAGAATCTGATATATTTTTTGGTTTGAATTACGTGTATTATCTACTACAAGTTCCTGAACTCCACAAGCGTTATTTAATATTTATTAATGAATAATCAAATTTTGATGACAAATCTATAAAATAATTATTCGAAAACCCTAGAAATGCAAAAAACTTGAAAAAAGTTCCAAAAAGTAACACATACATAAGTACTGACATACAAAATTTTATTTTAATGGAACAAAATCATTTAAATCGACAATTTTGAAAGCAAGAATCTGTTTACTCCCGTGTATATGGAGTATCATATAAACTAGAGGCAGGGCTTATCTATATTTTTTATTGTTACAGCTACTTAAATATAGGGAGAATTTATTTCTTTATTTTGCTCAAAAATTTCATATAACAATTTTAAAGATAGGTTTACATAAATCCGATTTACAACAAACTAAATGTTTCATTTTTTTATATTCACAAGAATAGTTTTTGCGTCAGCATTACTTTAGAACGTCAGAACTTTTTAAAACTTGAACCACAGCATATAAAACAATTATTCGCTGTGCTTGAAGCACATAATTATTATCGAAAACAGGTTCACAACTGTTATAAAAACAATAACTCGTATATATTAATATAACATATTGTTTTGCTATATACTATATTTTCTGTATTTCAAGTAAATAGGAAGATAAAACGGGACCGCATGCGATTCGGGGAGCGCGATCGTAATCTCTGGGGTCGTGTTACAATACTACGAAATTGTAATCCATTGAGGAATTCTGGGGATTTTAAATGTCCTCGCAAAGCTTTCCTTTTTTGCTCCTAAATATATTTTTCCGGACGTCCGAAAAGTTTTTGTATTGTTGAACATTTTTGTTCTTCGTTATGTCATTTGGGATTAGAAACAAGTTTTGAATTAAATAATTTATGCTGATTTGAAGGTACATAAATCTGAAAATTGAATTCAATTGCAAGTTGATCGGAGATTACAACAATTTTTACCACTACATGTGCCTACCTACAACTATTTTAGTTTTGAATTAAATGTACCTATTCGATTATAGACAAATTCGCTAGTGAATATAGATATCATTAATGCATATGCAACATTAAATTATTTATTTTAAAATACACAAACTAGAGTGATACGTAGAATATGTAATGTGATGTTTTCCACTTTTTAAGTACATTACAACAGTAAAAAATATGAAACTACTATTTTAAGTTCTAAAAGTAATAAAATGCATTGGGACGTCATTATTTGAAAAAAATAAATCCATTGTCAAACGTACCTAGTTGTTTTTAAGACAGTTTAATCTATTACATTATAAACAAAGTTAATAGAATCTGTTATAATAAAATAGAATCTAGAAATTATATAATTATCTATTATTAAAAAGGATTGTAAGGTATTTGAGACTCATTTTTGAAATTTTTCTTTCATTTTAACATTGCCTTGTTAAAAAAAATTCGTCTCAAAGTACCATTTCAATCGGACAGCATAGAGCGGGAGATTGTCAGCAAAGTGGAAGCAAATATTAAAGACCTAGGGGATGAAACAGAAAGATAAGACAAAGAGGAACCAAAACTTTGCAAAAACGGTACAAAGACTGCCACTAAAAAAACAAGATATAAAATATAGTAAAATTTGAGGCTAGTGGCTCAAAAATACCTGTTAGAGAAGATCCTAATATAGAGAAATTGGTAAACGTGATGAAGAAAGTTGATAAAGAACTAGAAGAAGTTCTATAAGTCTATGAGATCCTCAAATTGCCCTAAATCCAATATAATTTTTGAAAACCAGTAAAAAACATCTATTTAACAAATTTTATGTTTCTAGTTATCAAAATGTCCACTAATGTATTTGTGACATATCTCAATTTGCTACAGTGCTCAATTTATCAATGATGGTTTTCTTCCATTTGCTTCATTCTAAGAGATAATACCGGAGAGACTGTAAAGACCGGAAATATTGGACTTATAGGGATTAACTAATTCCTTTCCCAATAATGTTAAAAAATAAATATTTTTAAGAAATTAACATCTCCATTTTCTTTGAAGTAGAAGAAAACTGTCCCATATGACATGGGAACTGTTAAAGTTTCTTGAAGATTTAACTTATACCATCAATTCGATTTCTTTATATTGTTGAAGATAAAATTTTAAATTCGTTTTCAATCGAGGTGTTGAGATCACATTATTTATTTAAAAAAATGAGCTGTCACGTACACATTAGGGATGACTGTTTTACATCAAAGCAAGTCTGAATCAAAACAAAATAGACCTGTCCGAGTGTTCTGTTTTCTTTCCTTTAAATCAAAAGCAAGGCAACCGCTGTAAAATTTTATGTAAATTGTTTAAGTGGTAGAGATTATTTTAAATAATCTAATGACGACAATAGAGATTGGATTGGATCAATTGTTACTTACAATTAAATATACGAAAAAAGATACACATTTTACAGATTTAAAATATTCCCATCTCCCGAGAGCATTTTTCTTGTATAAGTCCACTAAATTTTGTTTTAAAATCTAAATGGAAAGAAGTAATAAACAGTTTTACCACTGCAAAAAGTATATCTAATTATAATAAACCTTTATCTTATATTAATGAAACTCATTACACATATATATGTACATACAGAGTGACCCATTTGAAAGCGGGCCACCCTCATAACATTTTTATTTATGGAGCGATTTTGACGAATTTTTTTTTTAAATGTAGAGGGGGGAAAAGTGTATTTTGGGGCCAGTTCTCTTTTAAACTAAGGCCTACTAGATCACATTCAGAGGCTGAAAAATCCAGAATCCATATTAGCGATTTTTTTAGAAAAAATCTACGTACGCCACTGGATTCGGCGTGCCCTGAAATGGATCTGTACCAAATTTCATGAAAAAATATTCAACATTAACGATTCTGCTGTTAAATTGCTGTCAAATTGTTTATTATGCATAAAGAAACTTTTTATCTAATAACCCATGCGATAATAAATCAACCACAACAAATATTTAATAACACATTTAATAGACATCATTATACCAAAATATAATGAAACAGACAGAAAAATGAACGAGAAATTAACAAAAAATTTACAGAAAATACACTAAAATAAAATTAACACACATGAATTAAATTAAATTCTGGAATTTTCAACTAAATCTTCATTTAATTGAATGCATTTATTGTATTGTTTTTGAATGTGTGCCATAACATTAGACAATTGATGTGTTGTAATTTCAGCGCATGCCTATCTTCTTCTTTCGCGCAGTTCTTCTGCATTCATTGGACGAGTGTAGTAAACTTTTTCTTTAATGAACCCCCATAAAAAAAATCTAGGAGAGGCAACATTTACAAAAATATTCATTCAATTAAATGGAGATTTAGTTGAAAATTCCAGAATTTAATTTAATTCATGTGTGTTAATTTTATTTTATTGTATTTTTTGTAAATTTTATGTTAATTTCTCGTTCATTTTTCTGTCTGTTTCATTGTATTTTGGTATAATGATGTCTATTAAACGTGTTATTAAATATTTGTTGTGATTGATTTATTATCGCATGGGTTACTAGATAAAAAGTTTCTTTATGCATAATAAACAATTTGACAGCAATTTAGCCGCAGAATCGTTAATGTTGAATATTTTTTCATGAAATTTGGTACAGATCCATTTCAGGGGACGCCGAATCCAGTGGCGTACGCAGATTTTTTCTAAAAAAATCGCTAATATGGATTCTGGATTTTTCAGCCTCTGAATGTGATCTAGTAGGCCTTAGTTTAAAAAAGAACTGGACGGCGCTTGGCCCCAAAATACACTTTTCCCCCCTCTACATTTCAAAAAAAATTTCGTAAAAATCCCTATATAAATAAAAATGTTATGAGGGTGGCCCGCTTTCAAATGGGTCACTCTGTATATTAATGACTAGATATTTTTTTGCTTTCTTTCTCTGATGAGTTTTATATTCTGGAGTTTGTAAACGTGATTAATCAATCCTTATATTTTCCAAATAATTTTTTTGATTAGGATCACGCTTTTAAGTTTTCTTTAATATTGCCTTTGATATGGTTTCTTCTAGAAGAGATGTCCTTAACCTGATTTAAAAATACAGCGTGGTTGCATATAAGGACACCAAGCTGTGGTCAAAATTTGTGTACACTTCCAGATAAGCAGTTGTTACATTATCCTATTTTATTACTGTTCCTATCGATAGACACATAGTTAGTAAAATACCAATTAGTCAAAGAGATCGTTTTAAGAATACTCGTATAAAGGAAGGTGTAAGGACCTTAAGGAATAGTGAGGATTAAGGGAAAAATAATCTAACACCCTATATACACATATGTAGATAACATAAGGTTTAATTTATCTGATTTCATTAGCTATCATGTCATAAACTTATGTGTAGTGTATTTGAAAAACAGAGAAAATTAAATACTCAGATTTGAGACAATCGTGGGAATACCACTTTTTCTTTTTAGATTTCATGGAAGTATACAAACAAATGCTTTATTAACCACATTAAGGTAATATTCCCTTCAAGCAATATGTAATCCCTATGTTGCTATCGTGAATTTCATAAGTAAATGTGACAGAGAAAAAGCTACAATATGTACGTAGGACCGTCGAAGTTTCTTTAAATTATAAACAAATGATCATGTTAGTCATCATGTTATATTGATGTCATGAGGATATGGGCCAATATTAAAAAATTATGTTGAAGGGTTTCAATAAAAACTTAACTCAATTCTTTAATATACACTCTACATTTCTTCAAAGTTCCTTTAATTATTTGCTTCATTAGAAATAGCGAAATATTGATTGACTTAAAATCTTTTGTCCAAGAATAAGCAGGATACATTTAAATAAAGAGACACAGTTGTTACCAGGTAATTTTGATTGTAAAATATGGAAATTATGTCAAATACACCGTAATCTAACGTTATTTTATTTGCGAGTTTAATTCGAAATTAAACAAAACAGTTTTGTTTTTAACTACGGAACCATTGAACCAATTGTTTCCAAATTTAGTCCAAAAATATGACCCTCAATGAGTAGTGCTTACTTACTTAATTACTTACTTTTTATTAATTACCTACTTAAAAAAAATAAATAAATGCACGCCTTTCGTAGACACTTCTTAGAGATATAAAATATTTTCTTCATTTCAACTGGTACATTACTATAAGAAATAAAGCTACTACACTATTTTTACATTATAATGTTTCCTTATAAGGGCTCTCTTTGCCCATCGTAGGTGCCGCCTATTGAAAATGCGTCGCACGTACATGCATTTTTAATTAAAAAAATGTGGGAGATATGAGTCTCATCAGAAATGACCATCACATTGGGTTCTCTAAGCCGCATTTAGTATTAATATTTAATCCTTTTCTGCTTGACGTGACAATGCGGTCAATCCCTTAAGGGAATTTTTGGAGGGCTGCCGAGCATGCATTTGTTTTTCGTCACTTCAAATTACGTTTTAAAAAAAAGTGGCGACCACACGGTGGAAAATACTTAAAGTTAGAGGCAATTTCGAAAGCGTAAAAGTAATTACGGGTCACGGGATTATAATTGTAAATTTTAACTGATTTTTTTTTTATTTCAGTTTAGTCAATTTTCATAACAGCGAAGGTTAAGTAAAAAAAATATGTAAAATACTGTGATAAAATAAAAATGCAGTAGTATGAACTGTGTAAAGAAAAGTATTGTGTTAAATAAAAAAAATTCAACCTTTTTTTTAAATCTTATTAAATGAAGTCAAACAATGTTCATCGACACCAGAAATCTAGGTATGTAAAATAAACATTTACCCTTAACATATTTTTAAACTACCTTTAAACCTTTAAACTACCTTTAAAATATCTTTACCCTTAAAATACCTTTACCCTAAAAATACGAGGAAATATATCTGTAAAAAAAAACTTGAAATAGTTCAAAGATATCCTGTATTCTTGCTGTTCTATTATCACCTTTAATAAAGACTAATCAAGTAAATAACAGGTAATAAACAAAGAGATCTTTTGTTTTCACATTTTCCATAGAGTAGTTGTTTCCTGCAATATCAGCAGTCTTGTCGAGAAATCTTTAGCTAATCTAGATTGTTTGACATTGTTTGCCTCCATTTGATAAAAATATGTTTTCTAAAAATAAATTTGATTTTATTATTCTCAACTTTTCAGCGGTAATTTGAAATTAGATTTCCCGTAAATAAAAGATAATGCTTTTTGTTGCACGCAAACCAATTCCAATTAATTCCAAATGGTCGTTAAAAATTTCCATTATTAAACGAAGGGTTCAGAGGAAAAGTTGCCTATCCCTCAAATTTGAAAAAATCAGATATTGCTGTCTATGAGGTTCTTATGTAAGCTAATTTTATTTTGCCAAAGTTGCCTAAGCATTCTCTACACGAATAACGTGGTGACATCTATCGTCAACTGTGGCAACAAGGAAATTTAATTTTTAGTTGAGCCACACTTGCCTAAACGCCTTTAAAATGGCTGCCTCTGATGAAAGCAGTGAACATGTTTTTAGTGCTTCAGGTAAATCCAGTGATCCAGACTATGAACCGTGCTGTTCGAATGTACCCAGAAAAAGTAAGTAAAACTCCAATAATTGTTTCTTTATATATAAACAGATGTGTAAATACAATAACCATGTATTAATAAAGCATGTTGGTTAGGCATCTTTGCTATATTGTGTTTTTGTGGGTTAGGCAAGTCTGGTTCCAATAATTTTTATGAGTTATGCATGATAATTTTTTATTTGCAGGAGTAAATATACTATGTAACATATTACTTCAACCCAGCAACAATATGAAGAAATTAAGTGATGAGAGCGACGACTCTTACAATACGGATGGTTTTGTGCAGGAGGGAGGACAAAAACAAGTGGATAAAGAAAATATCAGGTCCAGAAAGCGTTTACTAAAACCTGATACACATAAGAAAATTATTCTTATATTACTATTTCTAAATGGCAAAGAATTAACGGAGGAAAAATTTCAACACTTAATGGATCTGATTCTATACATCCCTTTAATCCACCATAATTTTTACAAAAACTTGAAAGGACATCCTGATGTTGTAGATTTCATAGAAAATCCAGACATACGGAACTTATCCGGCTCTGAAGAAATATCAGATTAAAAGTGTTTTATCACAATGTATATGTTTTTACTTTAATAAAGTTTAATGTGAAGGAAGTAGTCATTTTTTTGGTAGAGTAATAATTGCCTATTCAACAATTTTTGTTGTAAGTGAAAAAAAAATAAACAACTTTTTCTATTGTTCCAGTACACGCGTTTATATATTATCAAAATAAAAGTCTACAATGAAGTAAAATTTTTAATATACATTACAAATATTTTACAATATGCCTTCAACTTTAACGAAGCTTTGCTCATTTTCATCTTATTGTGGCTTAAGCACCTTTTCCACTCAACCCTTCATTAACAATCTTCCAAATTAGATACGTTCAGAAGTAGCTTCAAGTCGTCGGCAAAAAAACAGATGATTAGATTTTAGAGACAGAGATAAATCATTAATAAATTAAATAAAAATAAGTGACCCTAAATTTGACTCTTGGGATACTCCAGATGTCGCTATAAAATTGTCAGATTTAAATCTGTAATATGAAACATATAGTTCACGTTGAGAAAGATAGGATTTAATGAGAAGAATCAGATTATCGTTTAAGCCAAATAAACTTAACTTATTAAGAAGTATGCCATAATTAACTTTGTCAAAGGCCTTCGAGAAATCTGTATACACCACATCAACTTGTCCCTTGTTATCCATATGATATGCTGTATACTGAGTATATTGAGCTAAATTGGTTCCCATCGATCGTGTCGGAACAAATCCACGTTGGTTTGGTGAAATACATTATATAAAAACATCTCGAAAACCTTTGCGAAGTTGGACAAAATTGAAATAGGACGATAATTCCTCAAATTCGCGGGTTCGCCGCTTTTAAGTATACGTGTTGCTTTCCAAACATCGGGAAAAGTTGCTGAAGAGACTATAATAGTAATAGTAGTAGTGTAATTAAAACTCCCGAGCAATCTTTTATTAAGAAACTGGGAATTTGATCATCTCCGCGTGTTATTTTGTTTTTCAGCTTCATAATAGACGTGCAAATATCATTCTCAGTAAACTAAGAACTGGATATTTATAGTTTTACTGTACCTTAAAATTTACTATTAATTTTCTGTTCGTGTACTTGCATATTGTTCACGACGATATTTTTAATACTATAAGGACACGGTACATCTTTATGTGAGACTATTGTAATAACATTGTGGATAACTTACAACTTATTGTGGTTACTGAATATTTTAAACATTATGTCTCACCGAAAATATATATGTGCTTAAACTGGATGCATATCTAGAATATTGCAGGAAAAATTCGATTTAAACAATATACAGACTTTTCTCAAGCATATAAAATTTCCTATTGATGATTGCACATTTTTTGTGATTTTTTCTTTTCCTAAATCCACTTCTGTTTATTTATTTTGTTATATTTAAATTCTAGCAACTACATCCTGAGGTATTTTTTTTGTATATAGTGCCTTTCTGGATCGATGCATTGAACTAATTACAATGACACAATTGAATATCCATGACCTACTGTGATAATCAGTATCACTTATATTAAATTTCGTCAATTTATAAATCAGCATAATATTTGCAGTTCTAAATTTATTGTTTGTTGCAATTTAAAAATCTAGAATACTTTCGAAATGCCTTAAATTGAAAAATTAGCCAACTGAGTACCTCAATAACTTCGCTAATCGATAAGTATTTAGCCTGTATTTTCACTTATACCTTTTTATTTTGTGACGATGTGGGTAATAAATCCGAAAATTTAACCTTTAGATAATAGGATTGTTGCTCGTAGTTTGCTTGGTTTAATTAATGTACATTATGTACTAGATTGAGGAAGTAGTATGTGTATATAGAATAATGGTTCTTCTGTTAAATCAAGGAAGTGGATACACCTAATATTGTTAATTCCATTTCCAAAATTGATGAATGGAGGAGGAATATACCAATTTTTTTTTAAATATCTTTGCAAAAAGCATTTTTAAGCAGATGAATATATAGTTTCACAACAGAGTCACAAAAATCCACACTTCCT
The DNA here is from genome assembly GCF_000390285.2 of Anoplophora glabripennis. Lineage (NCBI taxonomy): Eukaryota > Metazoa > Arthropoda > Insecta > Coleoptera > Cerambycidae > Anoplophora > Anoplophora glabripennis. Next base: position 743,255 of record NW_019417300.1, on the reverse strand, counting down.
CTATTAAGTAACTGTTAGCGAGATTAAATTGTTTATTGAATATAGCATCAAATTTTTATCCCTCTCTCTGTCTCTTCTATAAATACAAATTTATAAATAAGACTGTTACTTATAGTGGAATGAATTATTGTCAAAACTGCATTTTCTTGAGTTAGTAAAATCATTTTAAAAACATTCTTCCTTAAAAAAAAAAAAATAGAAATGCTGTTTGTTACAGGGAGTCAGTTTTTTCCCATTGAAAAGACACTTTTCTAGAAAGAAATTAATTTATTCACCACTGGAAAATACGCATTACAAAAGCAATCAAAATGAATATCATTAAAGTATTTTTCACATTTATAACATCGGAGATGCTGAGCGTGTGACCATCTTACAATAATATTCGTTATGTTATACATCAGGTGACACAACTAGGTTGATAAAGTTGCTGTAGAAAAACATTTTAAATAACTTCAAAATTGCTTGTTTAAAAAAGTTCAAATGAAACTTCTTATAAGTCTTTATATTATCGATAGAAACTCTCTCAAAGGGAAATTGCTTCTTCTTCCTCTACAGTGGCGGAGAGGAAAGGAGATATAACCGAAAGGCATATTCAGTAATATAATATATTCTTAAAATTTTCTTCGAAAGAGGGTACTCTTATTTGATATCGATAAGGTGTACCATTTTCGAGAAAATGAGTAATAATCATGTTTATCCATTTGGATGATGTGAATTTTGAAAGTCAAAAGTGCTATGGGCAGCTTTCAAATTTTGCTGATGTATCAATTAAAAAAATAATAAAGCAACTGGTAAGATCATTATCGCTAAAAACAATTTTTTTTACAAATATGGTTGAGAATTTATCTTTAGCTTCCAAGATGAATAGATCTTAAGTATGGCATGGCATGGCATAAGTCTCTATTACTAGTGTGAATATCCACCATCTTTCTTCCTTTCTATGGTATTTTTGATTTTCTATAACTACTCAGCAAAGTATCCACATAAAAGTGTATATTATCAGTTTTCTCGTAAACAGTGTATATTATCGATATCGAACAAGAAAGTCTGCTTTGTGTTTTTATAAGGCTCTGTTTCAGAAAAATGATAAATGTATTATATCGAAAACACCACAGATACAAAACTCTCATTTACTTGCTGCATCTCCACCAATGCGAATTCCAAAAAAAAATATTATTTCTCTCTCTTAATCAAAAGACCTGTGCCTAACTTTAATTGACTCTAATAAGCAGTTTTGGACTTATTTGAAAAAAATTGTATATTTTTGGCAGTACCAGACTGTCGTTCTGAAACTTTATTGCCAAGCTTTTTAGGATTTATGTTCTTAGGAAACTTTTTCCCTAAAATCTCCTGTTTCCTTTTAGCAGGATATTTTAGAAACATCCTGTATAAGAATTGCAAAAAAAATATTGAAACATACGAATATCATCACACTATGCATCCATTAATATACAAATATTTATACATTAACGTTATGCAAAATAGGAAATAAATTATGATTAAATTTGTAATAATTTTATATACTGATCATAATTACATACAATAGTTTAAAAAAAATAACGAAGTATTAATTTTAAACGTGTAGTTTATGTATTCCCACGTTTTATTATGTTTGATGTAACGTCAAGCCAAACAAATTATATAAATATAATCCGATTATGAACACCATTTTATCTGAAGTAAATGCTCATAATGTTGACAATACGTTGTTGACAATTTTACTGCATGTTCAATTAATCGCATTTTAAATGTTACCATATTTTATTAACTAATAAAGAACCATCCGATTTAATTTTAGAGATAGATATATAATATGTCAATTATAAATTAAAATTACCTTTTTACGAACTGCGATAATCAATTAATCGTATGTAGCAAAATAGATTTGGATTTGGTTTTTCTACACAGAACGCGTATGAGATAGCTGGCAGTCAATGCTATTGGAAGAGATATTAGAAAACACGTGATATAAAAGTACTTTTTATAACTCGGACATTCTTTGATTTTATGCTGTAATTACTCTTTAAAATTTCTAAGGAAGTCTGGGGCGGATATATGTAGCAGATTAGTGCAGTCCTTCACAATAAATTTCTGGGCATTGACTTTTATAGCGGTGCAGACAATTTTAATGAGGACGATTTAGCCAGAATGACTTTTCGGTATAAAAGACATTTGAGACTTCAGTGCCACATAAGCTGGAAATGCAGGAAAACTACTGAAAGACTATTGCGATGATATTAAAAAATAAGCAGAGGTTAAATTCTTTTCGGTCGTGATTAATTCGTTTATTTTGGAGCATTTGGGGTACATTAGATTTGGATAATAACCAACAGGATAAAAAAAAACATGTTGGTGTTCTCTGTTGTTGTGTGTTGTTCATATAATAACAAAAACTATTAAGTTTCCTTAAATGATTTCGCTAGATAAGAAATACATTGTTGAGACATAATTTTCTTTGTATTTTATCATTTAACGTATCACTATTATTACTGGAGTTCAGGATACGTAACAAAGTCAGTTTGCTTTTTTAGCTTTCATTTAAGTTGTTAACTAGCGGTGAGTTATTCCATACGTATTTCATACGTCTGCAATTACTCGCTGTCTATGTTTAAATAGTTATAAATACATAAATAATTGTATCATTGGTATTGGTTGAGAACATAAGTGATTTAAAATGTCAAAAGAGAAAATAATTAAACGGGAATATTATTTCTAACGTAGCGTAGTGATCTTGAAGGGTTTGTGGTAAACATTGGATGCAACTCTTTATCATTTCTTTATTCTGGACAACAGCAGTCTCGCACACAATCTACAGAGCTTCTTAAAGAATCAAAGCATTTGCGAACTGATTTCTAAAACTTCAGAGAGCTTTGGAGTTGGAGTACATACATTTAAGAACCAATCTATGAGTAAGACTTGGTAGGTATAGGATAACCTTTCAGGAAGAAATGTATGCAAGCAACGTTGTTGTGTTTATGGAGATTGCAACAATTGTAATCTATACCCAAGCCGATAAAAATTTTTAGAGACAGATAAGCAGACCTCAAAACTCTTGTGTCTTACCAGTGTAACTCATGAACCGTATGGAATTATCAGCGCTTATGGGCTTAGAAAACAGTACTCTACTCTAGTTTGGTCATATGGTCATCCAGTCAGTCCATTTTAAGTAGGAATGGGGGGTTGCTCGATTTTCATTGAATCAGAACAAACTCTTGGTAGCATCCTGACTCGGGAACAATATCGACTATAGGGGTAGTCCCTATTCCAGGAAATGGAAACATCTATGTCGGAAAGTTTCACTTCCACAAGCTATTTGAGACTCGAATAGAGGATGAAAGCAAGGGGCTTTGGGCAAATGGATGAGTCGGCATATTGGAAATAATGAGCTTCAAGGCCAGGGCAAAATCATATGGAGGAACTTACGGAATGTCCTTTGCAGAAAAGGACGAATTAGTTGCTGAGCTTGTATAAAATTCAGCGCAGGAAAGTGATGGGACTTATAACGAGACAGTCACTTTAGGAAACAGGCTAAAGCTTGTAGACAGTTCGGTCTGCAGAGGATGTGACGAATCCCCAGGATTTACATGTAGTAGATTGAAGCTCCTGGGATAACCCTTTCTGGAACCCAAGGAACTGAGAGAAGTGTCGACAAGGAAGCTTTTGGACAAATGACAAAACTACTTGCTGAATAGGTTCGAACAGCATAATAGGCCTGATAAGGTCGTGGTGCTATAGGACTTGAATAGAACCTAACTACAGGCTAAGAAGAAGAAGAAGAAGAAGAAGAAGAAGAAGAAGAAGAACTCAATATTATGCACATAAAACGAACAAAGTTTTCTTCAATATTCGGCAAAATATAACTACTCTAGATAAGATCATAGAACTTAGTAGGAAGCTAAACCTACTGACCGAAATATAACTTTAAAGTGACCAAAATGCCCACTCGCCATAAACCTAACTTAACTTTTATATTTAACATTACTATGTATTACTGTGTTGCAACATATTTCTTTGTGAATGTATATTAAGATTTGTAAACTAAATTTGAATCAGTTAGGAGCAGCATGTCCATCGACTCTATAGATAATTATTCATTGTTCTCAGATCTACATATGTGTATATATATCTTTCTCAGAAATTCGAATTAAAACCAAAATTTTTCATCATATTCCTAAAAATAGTGAATAAAGTACTTCCTTTATGCTACGAAATATTCCTAAATTGGTTATTTGTAAGCAGCTATTACACTCTTTCTCTTTATGCGCTGTTGCTTTTACTTAATTATTCTACCATGGCCTTCTTAGATTTTCCAAGCTCCAGCAATCCGCTTAGACCCCGCTTGACATAATTGTAATGTGCTATAATGGCTCTATGCTAGTTTCTTATTTCTTTCGAGATAGATTTACAAATTATGGACATTAGTCTCTTAATCATTTGGAGGGTAAACCAGTTCAATTTTACAATTTCAAATTAACATTTTCGCTATATATTTAAAAATAAATATTCATTCATTATTTCAATGCTAAACTCAGCTATTTATACAAGTACAGTACATGTACAGTATATAAGTATGTTTCTTATTATAAATACATACATAACATAATCCTCTAAAAATATTAGTAACAGTTAGGTTAGAATGATGAATTGAAGGCTTTCAATATGTCTGTAGATAAGACAAAAATAGCTGCATCATTATTCGCTTGTCTCATTTATGGCATATTGGATGAGGATTAATGCATCCAGAATCAATATATGTCTGGTGAGTTCAACTGACGAATGATTCTAGCTGTTTAGTAGATATTGTTGGTGTGATTCAATGCTGGTCGGAGCACGAAGCCAACAGAGTACATAGTTGTTTTGCACAATATTATCAGCTTGTAGTAAAACAATAAACCGATGGTTGATAATAATGATAATGTTAAATGTTCAAACAATTTTAAAATTTTCTTCGTTAATATTATTAACCAACAACCAGAACAGAGAAATAGTGGCATAAATAAATATGAATTCAATGAACTGTTGATGTTTTATTTCATACAGTTTATATTTGATTTTCAAAATGACCTTCTGTTTCTTGCGCAAGTATGAACGATACCTGTACAAAAATTGAACCGGATAGTTGCTTCTAAGTCTTGAATTCTGTTAGCCAGTTATTTTCTAGTTGTACTTTAAACATTCCAGGTTTTTGTTGCAATGGTGTGTTATTCTTTGTATCAGGTCTTCCCTGGTGTGAACTGGCGTCGAATTCCCCATAAAAAGAAATCCAATGGAGTCATGTCGGGCGATCTCGGTGGACATAAAATAGTCCCACCTTGACCTATCCATTTATAACCAAAAGTATTTAATAAGTGCTGACGAACTAAATTGTTAAAATGGGGAGGTGCACCGTCATGCATAAACTACATCTGATTTATAAGAGCACACTAATAAACCGTTTAAGCTTTGTGGCAAGAATTCCAAATACATGACACTATTTAATCTGTCTTGAAAAAAGAACGGTCCAATGAGATAATTCTCAATAATCCCCGCCCATATGTTAATCATGAACCTTTGTTATTGCTTTGTCTGTAGTATTACATGGGAATTTTCTTGATGCCAGATATGCAAATTATGGCAATTTATTACTCCGTCTCGGGTGAAACCGGCTTTGTCCGTGAACAAAACGATACTAGTAAAATTTGTATTTTGCCTAAATCATTGCAAAAACCAATTTGCGCAATTGACTCTTGACCGCTTTCTACACTACTTACACTATTAGAAGGATTTTCAGGAATCTCATCCAGAATTTTCTCCTCTAACTGAGGGTTTCTTGCACTTCTTGGAGGTCCTTATAACCACGATGCATTAAAAACATCCTAAAATGGATTAGTAAAAGATTAGCTACTTTCAGCATTTTTTTATTTCAATTGACTCTTTACCTCTTTCTTGTAAGCTAACCCTTTTAAAATGAGATTTCAAATAGATGCATGTCAGCATATTCGCTATAGGAATAATGCTCCATTATTTAGTCTTGTGTATTTTTGACAAGTGTTGTTAATAAAATTTTTTTATCGAAACAAATGCATAGTACCTTTTTTAAAGAGGAATGACCAAAGTATTCAGTTTTCAGATCTATAAAATGACATCTGTCAAAATTTTGGCCCAATGAGTATGGTTGCAAGTCCGTTCCTGATTTCCCTGACAATGTAAAACATCTACTATAATATGGTTTTATGAGCCTTTATGACCTGCATAAGATATTAAAATTTCATTAAATTATACAAGTCGGTTCAAAAGTTAGAGCCGAAAAGGTAAATCGCTGCGTACCCCTTTGGAACTATTTGATGACAAACTAGGGTTATTTTGACCTCCCCTATCCACTGCCGAGGGTATGCCATATACTTACCAGACACCCTGTATTTTTGTCATGTAAATCGTTTCTTTCTTATGAAAATATATAAAAACAAATAAGCATTAAAACTGAGACACAATAGGCCCAAATATATAATTTTAGAGTCATTTTATACTTTTTTCTTATGTATTCAATCATTAAGTCACACTTTCTACATAAGTGCAAATTTTCATGTTTTTCTTGTTTTGCACTGTTATCTACTCAGTCCTCTTGACTTTCACCTTTTTACCATTCTATACTTTTTCCGTTTCCTTTTTCTTCACTAGTAATATTCTTTTTCAGTAACTTCAGCTAAATAGTTGTACACGTCCATCAATTTTTGCAAGCATATCTCCTGTCCATATTTACAACATTCCATGAATTATTTTGATTAGTTTGACCTAATATTATGGTAGAAACGTTGGTATTGTATTTTTTTTTAATTGAATTTAATGCTATTATTTGTTGAAGTCTTAGCAAATTGCAGTTAAATATTTGTAGTTGTTTTTAAATCCTCACATATTGATCGTCTAATTCTTGTTTGTATAACATAACTTTGGTCAAAATACTAGCATCGAATCTCGTAAACAAACAGAGTTTCCACGACAGTTTTGATCTGTTGTCCGGCAAATAGTAAATATGAAAAATTAAATGTGAACCTAAATTAGTTTCGCCCTTATATCTAAAGAAAAAATTTTTTTCGGGCACTTAATTTGTGTACTCTTCTGTCCTCTATAACATCGTGTAAGCTAAATAATTCATACTTCAAAATGAGAATTTATTTGAAATTCATTTCAGAAATAAGTATTATTCTCAATATAGTTATAGACAGCACGAACTAATCCAAGTTCATTTCATAATATCACACAGGAATTAGGAAATGTAAAAGAGCCCCTAAAACAGCACTCGTACAACATTTACAACCGCTAGCCGGAAATAGATTGGCGATCCAATTTATAATTTATATTTAAATACAACCCGGCTAGAACCTTTAACTCTGTCTTTATAAAAGGTCAAACACGTAAGAAATCCTTTGAATAGATTATTAAATACGTTTGGTATAAATATCCATACATCTGTTTACTTGTAACATCTGTCGAATGAACTATCTTATACCTATAACATTAGCGAAATGATGATGTATTTATTCATTCAAGTAAAATTGGCGGACAACAACATGTCTATTTTGGAATATTGATACCTATATGTATAGTTGAATACATATGTAAGTTGTTTTTATTGAAATATGATCCTGCTGTTTATCAGTTTATATATACAAGCGTGGGTGAAATAGGATGGATTGTAGTTTATTTTCAAAATTACAGGGAATTAAATAAAATTCCTTGACTGCAAAACATTTTATACTATTTTTTTTAACAAGAAGATTTATGTAAATTTAAGAATAACATATTTTTAATTCTTACAAATATGGAACTTTCGCATTTTCATTTATCAAAAATAACTCCTTCAATATTTAACAAACCAATTTAAAGCTGAAAGCAAACTGATGAGGATAGACAACGCTTGACCACAGGTCTCTTGGATGAAGATAAGACTATTTAGCTTAACTTTCCTATATACAAAAGAGATATAAGCCTTCTAAATATAGAACAGATAACCCAGTTTTTTAAAATAATTTGAAAAATGTTTTTTTTTAGAAACTTCAAATTTGGTAAAGAATTTGGTGAGAATTTTGTCTACACCATTTTTCCAGAATTTTCAGAAGCTGTTGCAGGATATCTGATAAACTCCCAAAGTATTTGCCCACTAGAAGTGTGATTCTGTTATCTGATTTTTCTATTTGGTTTATAAAGTAGTTACACTGTTCCCCTTTGGACATACAGCCTCATTATTTCACCACCACACGTTTTCGACTAGATGCTCTTCCACAGAAATGTGTTTTCATCAAATACTCCTACTCCTCCTCCTCCTAGTATCAAGCTGGAGCTAGTTTTTTGTTACTGTAGATAGTCACTTTTTTTGACACTGATTAGTGTAGATCCATTTCCCAAGATTTTTTCTATTTGATAGTCGTGCTAGCTGGGGTGATTGGCCTTTCAACATGAGATGTGTCCGTCACATATTTGTCAATTGTTGATTAAAGTACAGTATTGCCCTGCACTGATTCATAATAGATTTATTGTATTTAAACTACTACAAACTTGTGTAACTATACGTACACCATAAACAGTTTATTTTAGATGCATGTCATTGTAGTTGACAATAAAATGAACTTACTCCAAAGAAGTATAAAGAAATTTAATCGCGTCTAATTGCGTTTAAGGCGATAAAAGCACAAATTGACAACTAGCTGTTTAAGGCTCAACATAGACCGTGTTTATAATTTCATACAGAGGTAATTAAAGTTTATATCTGCAACAGCTCGCAAATTCTCATTTCCAAAATAGGAATCTCTACATATTACGCTTTAGGAACTTTGATTTTGTTTATTTTGTCACTGTGTAAAACGTACAAATAGAGTAACAGTTAATTTCATTAATAACTCGAATATTACTTCTGAATATGAAATTAGTTACCTTAATTGAAACAATGTATTCAAAATTAGCAGTGCTCATCGAGGTCATATACATATAACTAGTTACTCTAATTTGTGTTTCTGTGTTTTATATTGTATGTATATAATTTTTTACTGCAAAATATTAGATTTATTAATACGATTTTAAATTTTTGCCTTCAGTAACTGGGACGAGAACTAATAAGTTGGAAATCAATCTGTACCTGATGGTTCTGCTTTAGTCCACAGAATAGTTATCTAGAGTATCCTTAGTTAAAATTTGTATGTGTGTGTCTGTGTGTTTCAGTTCAATAATTAAAAAGTTATGTTATGTAAAAGTTTTAAGATAGCATAAAACTTTAAGATAAATACAGTTTTTCCTACTGACCCCTATTTTCTTTTTTAGCACAAGGTAGCATGCATTCATAAGATTGAATACGTTCCTAAGTATATCTTATCTTATTTATTTCAACGGATTTGCCATTACAAGATTTGTTGGAACTTTTAAAATTTACAAAAGATTTATTACTTCCCTCGCAAATTTTAAATGACTTATCATTATAAATTTTTAACTCCTTTAAAGCAAAAAAGATTTACTGAAAGAAAATAATCCGATTTCATTAGGTGGAAATGGTAGCGAAGTTTGTGTTCAGGACCGTATCAGCGTTTATAATGTAATCTATTATTAATAGTAATTGTAGGTTTTTTATTGTGAAATTGAAAAAGTATTGCTCAAATTAGTATCTCGCTTTGTAGAAATCTTTTCATAATAAAAGTGACGGTTTATCAAGATGGAACATTTTCTTTGGAGGATTTAAATTTCCTTTTTCCAATGACTGTTGTTCCAACACGTCTTATGATTTTCGCATCAGGCATACGCCGATTTGAAAAATGTTTCTTCATGTGTTTACAACATATCAGCGTAGTATTGATTGCAGTAGAAACATTCCATTTTAAAATATCAAATGTTGAAAATTATGTCATGTATATAACAAAGCGTTTGACAAAGTTGTCACTGGCTGATAATTGTATCTTGTTATTAAAATTCATATTCGCACTGCTGTGGAATTTAGTTCATATCGTTTGGCTTCTTTTATTATCAGTTTTTTTTAACAAAGGCAAATCGGAAATACGTCACTCTTTGTTTTCGATTTGTTTCAGCTTTACAAATCAATTCCCAAAAGCAAATCAATATTAACATTATTTTAATGCAACTAAATTACATAATTGATATATTTTACATTTTCATGATTAACTTTCTTCAATAATACAGGCACACAAAAAAAGTCCAAACCCAAGAGAGCTACATATCATTCTTGAAAGAATTCGATGCGGTGAAAACAATCCTGTAGTCAAAATTCATTACTGCTCTATGAATTTCGGAGAAAACGGAAATATTTGGGTGAAAACAGGCCCAAATACCTATGGGTCAAAACTGATTTTTTCTTAAATTTTGTTCAAATATAACAATTTTGTAGTATTTTGAGGTGCTGAACACGATGGCAGTAGTAAACTTTACCCATGACCTCCATATTTTTCAGAAATTCTACTATTTGGGTGAAAACTGGCTCAAATTGGATCAAAACTGATTCTTTCCTAAATTTTGTCCTTATGATATACTTATATCATTTTCGAGCAATTTATTTTTGACCTTGATATTTTCCAGAAATTATATATTTGGACAAAATTTAGGAAAATAACAGTTTTGACACACACAGGGTGTTTGTAAATATGTGCGAAATATTTTAGGGAGTGGTTTTCGAAGTTGTTTTGTGGAAAAAAGTTCATATAAATGTAGGTCGAAATATGCTTTGTTTCCGAGATACAGTGTTTAAATTTTAATTTTTTATTTATTTTTTTTTTAATTATTTCATAGAGTTTTAAAGATATGGACTCGAAAGTTGATGGTTGTATTTATTTAGAAATATTGACAGCAACCTACTAGATAATGTATTAATAGAAATTAAAAATACACAAGTTTTAATAAAATATGTTTTATTTTTTATCTCAAAAACGGTGCATCCTACGGAAAAAATTGAAGAGACCAATTTCATTCAGAATTGATGAAAGTAGAAATATTCGGATCATTCCAAAAAGTGCACATTTATTAAAAAAATTAAAATTTAAACACTCTGTATCTCGGAAACGAAGCATAATTCGACTTATGTTTTTATGAACTTTTTGCACAAAATAACTTCGACAACCACCCCCTAGTTTTCATCCAAAAATTTCACTTTTCTCCGAAGTTCATAGGGAAGTCATGATTTTTGACTACAGAATCGTGTTTAGTGGATCGAAATTCTTCGGAATTGATATGTGATTATCTTGGGTTAAAATTTCTTTTTGTGTGCTTGTGTAATAAAAAATACTGCTGATTTCATTAGTAGTTTTGTGATGATATTCTGTTTGTGCTCACTGATGGGCCCGGTACTGTTCTTTTTTTGTGGATTTCACATTCAGATATAAATAAGCTAAAAATGTATACTATTAAAACTTTGCAGAAACTATGAAAATTCGTCGAAGAAAAGTTTTTACTAATAATATGAAAGACAGCTTAGTAAATATATAAAAATAATAAAAATATACAAACGAAATTAATGTTTACGTACGGAAAATATGCATCACATAAAAAACTAAATAAAAATTTAAACTAAGTAATTGTCAGCTATCATTTAGTGCAATCAATCTGTCACGGTCTAATGTTACATTTACAAAAAATACAACCTGGAAACAAAAAACATTGTGATATAGTTTCCTATATCACAATTCTAAGAAAGATAGTGTTGTTTCCTGTGGCGCATAAATGGCAAAGTTAACCTAATAAATTCATAGAAGTCAAATAACGGTTTTCCGCTAATAAAAAATAACTCCAATCGAAAAAAGTTAAATGAGAAAGTTGTAGCTATTAAAAAAACCTATCCTTATAGTATATAGCCATTTATGTTATAATGTCATTTTATGGGGTTGTTGTGCTGCTAACAGTTATAGGGTCTTTCTAGCGCAGAAGCGTATAATTAGAAGTATATTTAATAAAGTCTCGTGAAACTTGTCGGAAGCTTTTTTTTGAGAACGGAATCTTAACTTTCCCATGCATCTATATTTTTAAAGTATTATTGTACGTCAAGGAGAATATTCATAACTTTACAAATAATTCTAAAATTCATAACTTCTCTACCCGAAATTGTGACCTGTTTTGTATTCCTAAACATAAAACTAAAAAATTTGAACTGTCAGCGTACTATCAAGGAATAAAATTTTATAATAAATTACCGACACTATATAAGATAATGGATATTAATAAATTTAAGAGTTCAATTAGAAAATTGTTACTGATCAAGTGTTATTACAGTATTAAAGATTTTACCGATGACAATCTGTAACTATGTATGTTTTGTTTCTGCTGTATCTCTTGCAAATTAAGTTTTTGAAACTTGTTACTTCCTGCAAATGTAGCCCTTGACAAGCAAAAAAAACGCCTGTTTTTAATTGAATATATTAAGAATTTTTCGAGTTATATCGATTTTTCGAAAAAAAATCATCTCGAAAATCGGCTCTTCTTGCTCGACAAATAGTCGTAGAGAAACGAATCAGGGCTCATTTTTTTCCATAAGAGTTACAGTATTAAAGATTTTACCGATGACAATCTGTAACTATGTATGTTTTGTTTCTGCTGTGTCTCTTGCAAATTAAGTTTTTGAAACTTGTTACTTCCTGCAAATGTAGCCCTTGATAAGCAAAAAAATGCCTGTTTTTAATTGAATATATTAAGAATTTTTCGAGTTATATCGATTTTTCGAAAAAAATTCTTGCTCGACAAATAGTCGTAGAGAAACGAATCAGGGCTCATTTTTTTCCATAAGAGTTGTACTTTCATGGTAAAAAAAGTGATAATGATTTTATACATTTCAAGTGACTTTGAAAAAAGTAAAAATTTTTTGGTCGCGTTTTTCTTGAACATCTTCGATTTTCTTATTTTTGAGTTCGTTTTTTTATTAGCGAAAAACCGTTTTTTTTTTACTTTTATGAATTTTTACGTTAACTTTGCTGTTTATGCGCCACAGGAAAAAACACTATATTTCTTAGAATTTTTTTTCCTATATCGCCATATTTTTTTATTTCCAGGTGGTATTTTTTGTAAGCTCTTCTACCTATCAGCGTATCTGCAGCCTACAGCCTAGCCAAATTTTTCTTGTGGCGCTGTGTAATGTTGCATTTTCTTAGGTGCAACATCTTACTAGTCTGAATTTCTTAACTGCATTTCCTCATTTTAGAAATACCCTCCATTTTTTTGTTATTATAGTCCCGAACGAATATCTAAAAATAGAAGATGCTTCATAAAGAAACCATGTTAAATCTAATCTCTGTTGGTTTTATGATTTAAGCTACTCCAGTCTCTGTAATACATACGATATTGAATTGCGTTTTAAATAGGTACCTAATAAGAAAAATTCTGAAACTGCAAAATACAATACTGTGGAGTGGGGATGAATTTTACTACTATGTACATTTCTTTGCATATAAGAATGCACTTTAACTTTGTTTTTTCTCATCATAAGTCTGTCTAATGAAATATGTAGTTGGCAAAATATTATTACTATTTTGACTCTTAATTATATGAAGACGACGTTGACGTGTATCAGTATGAATTACCTGTTTCCCTCGGCACACAAAACGCGTCATTATGTGCTCTATAATGCGTGGACATCCACATCTCGTAAATTAATACATTTTCCTAATTCATAAATCACGAGAGGTATCAGTGTTAATGAAAGATGTGCCAGATGGCATTCAACTCCAAATACAGTCAAAATAAACACCAGCGTTGCGTTACCGATAGGATTAACTTAATTTGGTTTGGATTAAACGGGTGTAAATTAATTAACGTAGTTAATACGGAACTTTTAGTTCCCATTCATATTTACAGATGATTATTGTATTATTTGTTGCAATAGTACAAAATGTCAGAGATAACCACACTGGAAGGTTAATTGACGCAAATTCATAATTATTTCTAGATAATTCCATTCTGGTTTATAAATTTTGATATATTTTAATCTATTTGATATTGCAGTTATAATATTTCTGTCTAATGTTTTTTCTTAGTACCTGACTCAGTTGCAAAAATTTGGCAACTAGTTTTTGTACCGATATACAAAATTCAGATAAAAATAAACTAATTGTTTTAAATATTAGCCACATTTTTATGTTTAAAAACAAAATTATAGAAACATAGAACTTTTTGGCATTGTATTTGAGCTAAAGCTCGAAGAAATGCAGTAGATAACAAACAAAAGGATGACTTGATTTTTCTGGAGTATAAACAACAAGGGTTCGTGTGAGAAAGACTCTTTAAGAGAAGGACGGATTAGAAAATTTGTAAATATGCGAGAAATATATTACTGAATAGGTACATACGGAGGGGATGCAGAATAAGATGAGGAAAGTATAACGTGTTGACGATAAAGTAGTTTGGAAATAAGAAAATAAAGTTATACAAAGAAATTCTTAAAATTGTACAAAGAAATTCTTAACAAGAGAATTCATATATCATTTCTCTTTGAGCCTACCTTGTATGTAAAATTTTGTGATATACCTTTGGTTCAGAAAATTGAAAAAATGCTCTTTTAAATTGTTAAGACATTTCAGAAATTGTTATGGTGAAAGAGGAGTATACAGGCTGTTACAAATTCGCTTCTCACTACAGGGATCTTGGAAACGGTAAGAGATACGAAGTAACTTAAATGGAGGCAAAGTTGCATAATCAGGGGATCAACATTATGCCACTAAAAATCAAGGCTAACATGATTAGTTTTCGAAATATTTGAAAAAAAACGAAATTTTGGAAATCTGTTTTTTTTTTTCATTTTAGCCTTGTTTCAGGTGATAGTAAAACTCTGATAATGTTTCATTGTAACGTGTGATGGTAATAGTTTTAATAACTAGGTGGATTTCACAGGGTCTAACGAGACTTAGAGTACGATAATTCGATAAACATAGAAATCTAAATAAAAAATTTAGATAAATTTGGATAGAATACACTGAAGATGAATTATTCGAGACAAAACGTCTGAATCTGGTTCGGGCTGAGGCAGTACAGTATTGAAGGTCATGAAGGCTTGCAAAAAAATAAATAAAATTTGCAGGGTCGTATTTAGAAAAATGAAGCTGAAGATGGTCTTGGAGAGACAAAACGTTGAATATAAAAATTGATTATGCCATTCGACAGAGGGCAATAAGTTGCCATGAGAAAGTGTTCTTCTTTTATCAATATCACCTCAAACAAGGCTGAAATGAAACAAAAACTGATACCTATACATATACAGAGCGTTTCTGAAATAAGTGCATCACGTAAACGGTGATAAAAGGCATGAAAATAACTTTTTAACTTTTATTAAACAACTGGTAGTATAAAAAAATTTTCACATTCAGGTTTAAATAAATTTAAAGCCGTCCTTGCCCCCCCTCCCTCGTCACGAGTTCGAAGCATTCGGCCAGGCACGTGCACAAGATGCACAGGATCGACTTATATTTATGGTTAATTTTCTTAATTAATTTTTTCGAAAACAGAAGTATTTTAAACCATCACTTGCTTAATAAAAGTTGCTCATTTTCTTGCCCTCGATCACCCTTTTCAAGGAACGTATTTATTTCAGAAACACCCTATATATATTAACGATTGCAAATCTTACTAAATATAGAAAGTATGACGTACTCTCGTATCATAATATACCTAAAAATGAGGAAAAAGGAATAGATAAAGTTACAGAATGATACAGTTAGATAAAGATACAGAATTGTTTGTTCTCCTTCATTTTTCGGTTTAATTTTGGATTCTTTTATTTGGTTGGTAATAAGATGACGCTCAATTATTCTCTACAAGAAGGTAAAAAATCATTTTTATGTTCAAAATGAATTCGGTTATTGTACTCGCACATGTGGAAGTAAGTGATATTGGATTAGGTAGAAGTGCCGGTAAACGTATTATTTGTCAGCGGCAAAGTGTACAAAATGAAATTATGTTGACGACTGGAAAGGGACAAATGCGGTATTTCTTCCTTTCTTCGCGTGCCGCTTTTAGTACATTACACATATTTTTGTAAGTTCTGTTAATAATTATATACAAAAATGAAATTAAAAATAATAAAATTGTATTTTCAATGCCATTGACATTATTCTGTTTACATATAAATAAATTACTAGTAATTTCGCAAATTTCTGATAAGTATATGTGAAATTAAAATATATAATTATGTTACAACGTTTATAATATATACCTACCTATAATAACACAGGCACAATATAATATAAATTCACTTTTTGTTCAACAATGAATTGTTGTTGTTCAATAATTAAGAACGTAACTAGTAAATATGAAATGATGACAAGCCGAATAATGAGCTTTCAGAAAAGTTTTAATACAATGTAAATTGGCAACACTGAATTTGTAGAAGTTTATTTAAAAAAATGCGTAACTTAATTAATTCTATTTTAATCCTAGATGTACTTTATGAAAAATTACTTCCAACTGGTTATAATTATTAACAGATATGATTCCCGATGTGACAAGATACCTAACATAGAAATTTATTAAGAAAGTAAAAAGAAATGTTGCCAAGCCATAACCAAGCAGTAAAAGTAAAATAACAAAAGTAAAAATTGTTTATAGGCGATCTGTTTCCTCTCGCCGTCTTTTCTTTGTTCCTTACACATTATCACCTTACTTTCGATTAAATTATTTATGTTGGCTTCATTCTTTTTTTCATAGCACGTCATCGTTTATATATGTGTAGAGGATATATTATTTCCGAGGGACACACTTTTATAACTCTGGAGGTTCAAAGAAATACAAGTCGGTAGTAATGTTTAATGCTACAGGAAACTTGGAATCAGTAATTCTTGGTAATTTTTTAAATAAAATTGCAATTTTTATATTGTTTTCCATTAAAAGAGCTGTCAATAATGAAAATATTACTTTATTATCGTTACGTAACAGTAATAGATAAAGTCGCAGTATTTTGGTTCATTACATTATTGTAAGGTACCCAAACAAATATCGAAGGAGATTATAACAAGGAAAAACTGGATTGCTTATTCTTTTCATTTTCCATTTTCCACATATAAAAACAATGTTTAAATTTCAACATCATGTATCTCGAAAACAGAACATTTTGAGATGTAGGTATGTTTATATAAAAATATGTCTCAAAATGCCTTCTTTTTGAGATCATGTTGATTATGTTGAACATTTGGACATTTATGTGAATAATAAATAAATGTAAAGTAAAGGATGCCCAAATTAGATCGATGTGTTAACTGACCCACCTGTTTTCCAAAAAAAAAAACATTCTAAGTTTTGTAAAAATATTTTGCGATCACATTTTTCTTTCAGTCCCGGTAAATTATTTTTATTTTTAAATTTCGTAATGTAATTAGTTATTATTTGGTATATTTTATTACTTACAATTATATAAAACATTTTATTTTACGTTCAAATAAATTCTTATTACGTTTAAGAGTATCTCAAAACATTAAAGGCATTATATCTTGGAAACAATTAATATTATGGACTGGATTTTTTAATAACCTTTAATATTAAACTGTTTAGTTAAAAAAAGACACAAAAAAGTTTGTGATCAATATGGCCATTTAAGATATTTAAATCTATATAACTTTGATGATTTTTTTTTAATATGTTTGATGATATTCTCTTTGAATAGTTGAGAAACAAAAAAAATATAATCTTGCAGCAACTTGAAAAAAAAGTCAAATGAATAAAATTAATAACAATTTATTAATAAAAAAAGGAACTTTGAGGAAACCCGCAACTTCCGGATACTCTGTATATAGTATTATGTGCTTCAAAATTTTTTATAATGATATTTTATTACAAACGCTTATATATAATATCACTGGCCTTCCACCAATGTGAATTGCCCATGTTTAGGCGGTAACTTACCTTCTTTTCTGTTACTATTAATTAATTAATGTAACATAGGTACTAAATACTAGCAGTATTTAATTCCAGAAATTATTATTTACACGTCAATCCTTTATTATTTCGATGGAAAACAAAGAACACTTCATTTCCATACATCGTGCAAGTGAAATAAAACAAACACATGCAGTTGTCATACGTTTGGAATTATTATCTCAATCCAACATACAATAACATTTTTCAGACTTTTAACAGGCTGATAACAGCTTATGTACCACATGCCAACTTTTTTTTCTTTAGGTATATTAAAAAATATGTATTTATATCACAGCTCAGTTAGTCATTGTACTATAATTAATTTAGTTTAAAAATATTAAATGTAATTAGCAGGTATTAATTAAAATTTATATAAATCCTGTTCGGGTAATAATAATTGGTTCCAATTTGTACATTATTTCGGTAATTACTAATACTAATATTAATTTGGTGTCTAAATGCCCTAATACTAATACTAAGTTTGAAATATGAATAATATACAAGAGACAAAAATGTGAGCCACTATTTTGGGAGCTTATTCTACTCATCAAAATTTTTCTACTAATCAAAATTTAAAAATATTCGATTTCGAGATGCACTGACGTTAAAGTTTTTGAAAAACATCTCTCTTGATACTGTATACTTTCTTTTCATTTTTTATAGTAGAATATGTTCCTAAAGTAGAGGTCCATAAAAAACATAATACCAACCATCTTCTCTAATTCTCTTTTAATAGAAAAGTTTATATTATAGAAAGGAAGATAGCTTTATATGTTCATGTATCTATCCTGAAATTCTAAAAATATCAGAAGACAATTCCGATTACCTTGTAAACAAATTACTTAAATGTAGCTGTTGTATGCTAATACATATATCAAGTAGTAGTTTCAAAACAGTGAATCAAATTTATTCGTCCATTTCCTTAAAATTTTAATATATTTGAAATTTGTTTATTGACTCATTGTAAGGAATCGATCATTTTTTAGAATTAATTAGAGAGGTTGTGAGTATAAAATTTAGTATTAGATAAAAATAAAAACAATAATAATAACGCTAAGTACAGGAAAGATCCAACAAGAAATATTTAGTTTGAAAAGGAAAAAGTTAGAAAGACAATATAAAATACATAAGAAATTAAAATTAAATTTTTTATATATCGTTTAAAAGGTCTTAAACTTATAGAACTATATATTATGATCCCATCTTTTGTTGAGAGTAACTGTGGCGATTAACTGATGAAATATTAATCCACTGTAAATGGTAACCAGGAGCTTCTATAGAATAATTGTCGGTAGATTTTATCGCATAAATCGTTAGCTTTTGTACGTTGTATTTATTGTTAATACCACTTAAGGGGTTAAACAGTCCGAAAGTACGAAAAGCTGTTTATAATTATTATAATATTTCTCCTAAATAGGAGATACTCTGATTTGACTTATCTTTAGTGTTGGTCCAAGTACGTTTACTTTGTTAGATTTAAATTAGTGATGATAATCCCCCAAACTTCATCTCTTGTCATATAAAATTGGAATAAGCACCCTTGCTTAGAAACTACTTTAGATTACAAAATTATTTAGCAACGATAAGATCCATTAATTGCACAAGCGAAGAGTCTTGTGGTAAGTTATTCATTTGCGGAATTGCACATTTTATTAAACAGTGTTTATCGAAAAATTATATTCAGTTCCAAGGTTGTTCTAAACCCGAGATTTTCCATAAGAATAAGTGTCTGTATACAGAGTGTCCCGGTACTTGATACAAAAAAGTCAAATACATATAGATAAGGTCAAATTAATATCAGTTCTTCAAATAATTTTTTTTCATACGGCCTTCGTTAAGAAGTTACGGGCCCTCAAAGGTGAAAATTAAAAAGTTATTTTTATTTACAGTCTCTAAACTAAACCATTAACTTGAGCATGATGCAAATTTGGTGATCGATAGCACATGCGTACCGCTTGTTTTTGATGTTGTAAGTGAAATTTCATTATGCCCAGAACGCCAGGGACAGACTATGCCCAAAGGTTAGCAACCCAGAATTTTGGCATAGATGACGATCGCAATCCGTCTGTATCGAAAATAAGTTTCCTGAAGGATTTGCCAACGATAATACCTTCTTGGTTCAACTCGGTAAAATTAACAGTTTAAGAAATATTTGTGATTTTATGTCACTGTGCACAACGAGCGGCGCATCCACCATTTTTTGTTTTTCAATTCTAATTGCACTTAATTAATATGTTAGAAGCATACATATTTTTAAAGTAAGGGCTTAGAAAGTCTCACTCTCTGCTAATGTAATATTCACTAACAAAATTTAACAAACACATTTTACACATATCACAAAATAGAAAAACAAAACAAGAATAAGTCAACACAAGTTTAAAAATAATTTAAACGAAAGAAAACTATCAAAATACATTTTCAATATCAGCTCCTTCCACCTCCACACACTTCCTAAGACTACGAGTGTTATTTGTTTGTACACAAAAAAGCATTTCTGGGGTAATAATTTAATAGGTCTATACGTTTTTAAGGAACGTCTGAATGGACATGAGTATTTCGAGTTTTTGCAAAATAATAATTTGCAGCCACTATTAGACGATGTTCCATTAGACACCCGAAGAAACGTTTAGTTCATGCACGATGGAGTTCCTCACCATTTCAATATTGATGTACGAAATTATTTATCCATTTATAGATAATAATAATAAATGGATTGGGAGGGGAGGCCTAATTTCCTGGCCACCACGTTCTCCAGACTTTAAGCCGATGGATTTCTTCCGTTGGGACACTTGAAAAGTTTAGTGTACGTAACACTAGTACAGACAAAGGATGAATTGCTACAAAAAATTAATTTCCATTGCAATAATATTAGACATACCAAAGAAATACTTTATCGTGTACAAACAAATAACATTCGTAGACTTAGGAAGTGTGTGGAGGTGAAAGTTGCCCATATTGAAAATATATTTTAATAGTTTTCTTTCTTTCAAATTATTTTTTTTTAATTTACTTTAACTTATTCTTGTTTTGTTTTTCTATTTTGTGTTATGTGTAAAGTGTGTTTGTCAAATTTTGTTAGTGAAAATTGCATTAGAAGATTTTCTACTCTTATTTAAAAAAAATGCGGTTCTAATATAGTAATCACGTCCAAAACAAAAAAAAATTAAAAACAAAAAATGGTGGAGGCGCCGCTCGATGTCATATGACATAAAATCGCAAATATTTCCTAAATTGTTAATTTTAGCGAGTTGAACGAAATTGAACCGAGTTGTTCGTTGGCAAATTCTTCAGAGAACTTATTTCTGATACAGGCAGATTGCAATGATCATCTATGCAAAAATTCTGGGTTGTTAACTATTGGGCATAGTCCGTGTCTGGCGTTCTGGGCATAATAAAGTTTCACCTATAACATCAAAAACCAGCTGTATGGATGTTTTATCGATCACTAAATTTGCATCATGTTGACGTTAATGTTTTAGAGTGTAAATAAAAATAACTTTTTAATTTTCACCTTTGAGGTCCCGTAACTTGTTAACGAAGGCCCTTATGAAAAAAAATTATATGAAGAACTGATATTATTTTGACCTCATTCATTTGTACTCGACTTTTTTGTATTAAGTACCGGGGTATCTAAACTTTTATTTGAAAGTTGATAATAAGGAAGAAGGATTTAACTGTATCCTAAAGTCCTTCAAAATATCTTACAATTAATCATACTTTTGTAACCTAATTCGAGAGAAAAACTATCCACCACTAATGAGAAATGGCAAACTAATAATGATTTTCCTGAAGTCTGTCCCTTATTTTTATATTTTGCATTCGGCACCATCAAATACGTTTGTATAATTTTGAATTCAAAAGAGTTTAGTGGCGTTCAATATAGTCTCTAATGTGCCATAAGAAGTTTTAAAATAACGGATCCTTTAATGAAATTTATTGGAAAAATGTCGCAGAGTAATGTACCTCGGATCAAATGTCCCTAACAAAATTTCACTGTCGCAACCACATAATGAAAATGAGATCATTTAGCCTTAGAACATCCATCAATTTTATTTTATTTAAACTGTTGATGTCAGATATATTCAAATGCAGTACTTTTGCTTTCATTTAATTACGTTCGAAGATGGTGGGAATATTCTGTTTTATTAACTTCGATATTGTTACATGTAATTTGAAAACGTTGAGCTAGTGAAACTTAATATAGTACATAATCTTTTCCAGCCCTTATGAAATAAGGTTATGTACACGTTTCGATATGAACTTGATTAAATACAAACAAGCAAGAATATAGCAAAACATTTTCTCAAAAATGTAAAGAAAAAATTTTGAAACGTATCGAAAACTTTGTGGCGACAATCAAATAAGTAAACAGTAGTAATCTATATTGTGCTAGTAAGCGGCAATACTCGTACTAGCAGAATCTGCGGTCAGGTCGTGTGCCGCTCTATGCTGACAATACACAATGCTACTGATTGCCATAAAACACTTACCATACACTCGACCAAGCAAAGTAGCAAACTCACACACACGCACAAACGACAATGATATGGAGCTACAATACGTATTATTAGTTATATTGTTGAAAACAAGTTTTTTGAAAACAAAAATTACTTAATTTTACTTTTTGGTAAGTACCTAAATTATTTTTATTACGTATGATTATTATTTGGATGACGTGAATCTTACGGTACTTTAATTACATATTTTTCAAATTCATAATTTGATTAAAAGTCAAGTTCTTGTTTTAAGAGATTCATAATTACTAAAATTTGAGCTAAAATTTAAGCACAACACTATCTTCGTACTACAAAATCGATACATTTTATTTTATTTATTTCAAAACTGGAAAACAAGTGTCTTGAAATTTACTAAATATTTCACAATAATAGTTTACATTTTTGTCATTCAAAAAGTAAATAACAAAAAAGTTGTATTTTTGATAGCTAAATCTGAATTCAAACTTACCAAAAAACAGTGGCGTACCATATTTTTTTCTATTTTTATCAAGCTGGTATCTTGTTGTGACGCCACTGGAGAAAATAGGACAAATTAAATTATGTGAGAATATGAGTATTATTATTACAAACAAAGTTGCCAAGTTTCAACAAAGTCTAACAAGGGGTTTTCGTTTTACGAAAAAAAAATCAATTCTCATTTTAAATTTGAACACTGTAAATCGAAAACGACGCATCTATATGTTTACATAAACTTTTTTTTAAAGGACTTTTAATACAAGTTGTGAAAGTCCTACTACAAAAAACGCGGACACCCTGTATAATAATATATTCTCACATAAAGTTTAGAAATGCACTTTGTTGCTTATAAAAATTGTCAGGTAGTATTTAAAATTTTTAATTCACTTTTAAAATAAATGTACATATTGTGAACCAACTTCTAGACTTTTCCAAACTTACCTAGGTAGTTGACGATTTGTTTGATTTCCGTTTTTTGATGTGAAATGTGAAAGTAAATATTTCCATAACAAATATAAGAATTTAAGCCACTGACCCTTAAATATACATTTTAAGACACGATTCTGAATTCCCTAAAGTAACAAAGGTTCGTTGTTTGTTTAGGCATATTGTTAAAATGTGATAACTTTCCTTAGGAATACATGGTCTCTTATACATGGTGACGCATAAAAACTATATAAATATATAAAATTAACAGAAGGACCATTACATTACATTTTATTTTAGTTGAGATAAGAATTGATTTTCGCATGCATTATTTTAAAATAAATTATTAATCTCCATACTATACATTCTATTTTTTTTAATTTTTATTGTGAAAATAAAGTGCTTACATTTACAGTATTGTTACATATTTACCTTACAAAACTAGAAATTTATTAAAGGTTAAAATTTTAAAATAATTTTATTTTATTAAGTGGCAGTTACACTGAAAATGCAAATATGAACCTATGTTTAGCCACTGAAGAGGCATGTGCATCGAAAACATGTTATATTGTTTAGATTTTATATACTTATGCCGGCTGATATTAAGTGGTGTTTCGCTACTAAACTGAAGTACCGGTAATACATACAGAATGTTTATAAACTTATACGGTACGATAAACAAAACACGACAAAAGTATTGATTTTTGCAAAACAAAACTAAAAAAATTAAGAAAAGGTTAAAAAAATATGACAAACGAACAGCTTTTAAAATTAAGGCAGTCAAACTTGTAACACCCTGTATGAGGAGGTACACGTAGGTCATGAATAATATTCAGAGGCACTGAACAAGTTTTTCATCGATGAATTTTATTTAGGATTCAAAGAGCATTTTCAACGCCTTGTATCAGAGCAATACCTTTTCTTAAGTAACTTACACGGATACCAATTAAGTGCTTGTAGATTCTAGATCCTAACTACCAACTAAATTTCCGTTTTACGACATAATAAAATGTGAAAATTATCGCGAAATAAATATATCGTCGGAAGGTACTTTTGATTTTGCTACGTCATAATGAGGTATATAAAATTGAAAATGTAATAAGATAAATAATAAAATTCGTCGTGGTTTGGATACCAAGAATTAGTAGATATTTATGTCTCTGCCACTTTTTGATTGATATGGGTGGAAGGTGTATCTAACAAAATTTGCATATAGGCATTTCGCATCGGAAAATTATTATATGTGACGAGTGTCGTATTTTGTTAAGGATTTAATATTTTAAAACAATATTCATATTTTACAAAAAATATTAAAGAGGGATTTTATTAACCTCGATTCATGGAAACTATCATGCTTTTCAAAACTGATTTTAATAGCACTCAAAAATTATCTCTTATAAATAACTACATAAATATTATATTTTATAACATTAGTTTCACGTATACGTTATGAAAAAATCACTTGGCAACTAAATCTATAAAATTGGTATATTATTTTTTCCTTTATTTATTGCTTTTCACAAATGACTTGCATAAATCGGCCTGGTTTCAGCCCAGGAAGCTATGGTCTCTCGTTGTACACGTACTTACAGAACACCCTGTACAGACAAGTTTCTAATACTCGTACTTATATTACTGAACAACGAAGGCTTCTACATGTTGTGTCATAAGTACTACCTGAGTTACATTAATTGACTTTCTCCAAAATCAGATTTATAAAGAGAAGTGTCTACTCAACACTATTACTTGGCAGCTAGAATGTACACTAAAACCTCCTCACCATAATTCATTAAATGTTTGACTAGTATTGTACCACGACTTCTCTATTCCAATATTTATACATCTCCCCAAGGAACTCCGTACAGACATAATTCTTGGTAACTTTAAGCACAGACAAAATCGCATACTGAATATTTGATCTTAAGAAAATGACATTCTAAGACCTCCAACAATATTGGTTTGCATTACAATCGCAGTGAGTGATGTGTTTTCGCTAGCTCAAAGTTGTATTTTACATATAACTTTTATTTTTAATATTTTGTATGTAAATATTCAATATTGAAAGTTATTCATATTTTATATAGACGTCAATTTTTCTAAAATAAATACAGTGGCTTTTTCACTTATCCCATTATTTTAATAATTTTAAAATTGAGTTATTTCGTAAGTGAAATTCTAAATAAAATAGTATAGTCATGAAAATTAATAGTGTTTTTGCAATGTTGTCTATGTTGTTGGCAAAGCTAAGCTGAAGTTTATGTTTATCAGAATCATAGAACTGATTGGTTATTTGTCTTTATAGTCACTGGAAAAATAATTTTAATGTGAAAATTTATTTATACATTATATAATACAACAAGGTAGTTTGAAATAAAATATTTTCTCCTTATCCTTTTCCTAATGATGCAATCAAAGAGTCTAGATTTTTCCCAAACGTCTTCCATACAATCTAGATGTCTAGACTTTTAGGAGATCTAAAGTGTCTGTTTAGCATGTAACCCAGCTGAATAAATACCCAGGTTTCAAAATTTCGAGAAGACCTAAGCCTCAAATCATTCCAACTAATTAGTATGACATCATTTCAGTTGAAAAGCCTGGAGAAGACAATGAATGAGAGGGGAATTACTTAGAGTGCACTACGTCCTTTTTGTGTTAACCAATACGCCTCTCAGAAGGGTAAATCAACAAAATTGACACTCAATGACCTGTTTCTAAAAGAATGAGCGATATTGTCTCTCTGTACTTCTTGAGTGAAACAACATCATTTTCAGAAGAGGCGATATATCTAAGAATCGTCCCACTCCCATATGGAGACGTCCTCCATAAAGTAATAATGTTATTGTGGACATGCCAACGTATTTGTGGAAAATCCTGGGTATATTCAAATACAACTATATGGGTTGGTCATCAGACCTAAAATCTTAAATGGTTCGATAGTTTGGTGGTCCAAAATTTAAAGGAAAGTCAAAGAAAAACTCACCGGTTTACAGTAACAAATCAAACTTGGAACTGAAGCAATCAGCTCCACACCATAAGCTATTCTAGAAGTTCTCCCAGATTTACCAGCTCTTTATATATCACTGAAAGGAGAAACCACATGGGTAGTTACACGTTAAGGTAAACGGCTATTAAATGCCGAAGGCTGATGCCATATACCATAAGAAATACATGATGGAAGATTTGGAAAGCATTCTGACAGCGGCCTCAAATGATGCCTGCATGAATTAATTACAAACATTCTCTTTCTTGGAGCAAAACTGATATTTGGAAGACAAATAGCTGTTGGTTCACAGACGATAGTAAATCTTCAGATGATGTGGGAATTGATGGGTCAAAGTATACAACTGTGTAAGGAGGTAGACAGGAATGCAACTATCCTTTAGGCAGAAGTCTAATCAAGTGTGTGTATGGAGGCTGCAACAACTGCAACCTACACGCAAACCGATACAAATTTTTTACGAAGAGGCCAGACAGTTCTAAGAGCTCTTGGTTCTTACCAGTGTAACAGAAGAACTGTTAAAAGGGTCTTGTCACTTTGGTTTGGATATGTGGTCATTCAGGTCTTCAGGGAAAGAGCATAATTTTTGAAGAGAAGGTATTACCTTGGACTTCATTGGATCAGAAAAAGCCCTTGGTATAGTTTCATACCTCCTGACTTGGGCGGATATGAAAAAGACAGTTGTATACAATACCAGAATAAAAACTTAACAAACGATAAAATGAAATAGATTAAACTTGCTGACTTTAGTTGGCATCTATACTGGGCACTATCGGTGAAGATATCTACACAAAATGAGGTTAATGCCCAATGCTAAGTGTACATATTATGCAACTTATTCTAGATCAGATTTACCGGAGTATCTGGACCAAACCTCATCTAACACGATCATAAATGAAATATAACTTTAGAAGTGAGCTACAATACTAATAGCTTTTAGATTACTTTCCTGTAGGGTAACTCCGTTTGTTTGGGTACCGGAAGGAAGATACTGAAAGCACTGTAAGAAAAATGGAAGATTTCCTACGTCTCTAACTTGACTCACTGTTTTCTACCAGGTCAGAACTGGATATTATTTGGGAAAAATATATTTCTATATAAGAAAATTACGCAAAAAATAATATAGAAGTTTCTTATTATTATTTTGCTACAACAATACATTTAAAAAACATCAGGTTTATATGTAACACATATTTGTGTGAAAACTAGGAGTCTTCTCGAACTTTTCACCTGCAGGAACTGAAAATTGATAGCGCTGCATGTACTGCCCGGGGCAGTTTTAGAAGCAGAGCCACACAGATAAAGTTTCCGCAGGATTGCTGTCGCTTACGCGATATCCGTATTAATTTGGAAATTACTTTCATCATCTTAAAACAGTAACTTCAATCAGATATTATGGGATTATTTTATGCACGGCTGCCTTGCATCGAGGACTAGCTGAGCTTAATGAAAAGGTGGGTCACTATTCCTCGGGGATCGTTATAATTAATAGTTGCAGCAAGTTAATATGGACTCCATCGTAAACAAACTATAAAGGAAAGGGTATTTAAATTGCCTTTATGCGCGCCAGTGTATGCTGCGATGCTATCGAAAACTGTTTCATATTGCTTATATTATTATTAATAACGGAGAAATAAGTACATTTAAAAAAATTCTATTAAACTGTATTTTTAATCGATAATACTCGTATATAAAATTTAAAACAAAGAATATCATTACTTCATAATGTTTTCGTTCCTTGAATTAGAAAAATAGGAAAGAATAAAGAAAGTGGCAGTTCTGTATTCTACAATAATAAGCATTTTTTTCTTTATATGATCCTACATACTATACCTATACGTACATATATTCAATTTTCGTTGTCTTTTAAGATATCCAGTTGAAATTTGATTGTAGACCAGCACACTTTTTATGCAATTTTGATAGAAAATCGAAATGTAAAAGAAGGTAATGAGTAGTATTTTTTACGTATGCTTTTGAATCAAACGTAACTGTTTATTAGATTATATGTTTTAAACTTTTGTAAATATTGTTTTCAAGATTTGCTGTCGGGGATATTGTAATTTTTATATTTACTTATTTATTTATTTAGAAATTACAATATCCAACGGGACAAAGTCGCAATTACAGGATAAGGTGAAACAGGAAACCTTAACTAAATTTAAAAAGAAAAAGACAAACTAACATTAAATATAAAATTAAAAGTACTACATAAAATAGAGCAAACAAAATACAAAATATAAAATCCTGACAAAAGAACTTATGTATAAACAATAATGGACAAATAAAACAAATAAGTTAACTAACATATACAATTTTCTTTACTTAACAGATGTACAAAAGTTTATAAATGTTACCTTATTATATAGACCATACCTATCATTCGATTCAAATTCTTGCATGTCTATAGAAGTGGTAAAACAAAAGATATAATTTTAAAGCCTCATGGAAAACTGTGTCTCCATATATTGGCTTTTATTGGTATGTAAACCATTGTTCATTATCTCGTTCGTTTCAAACTATAAATAGGTGTTAAACAGGTGCTGGCTACATTTTTCATTCTTCATCTCATAGGTTTATAATAGTATTAGTATTAAAATCTCATTTATATTAATAATAATATACCATTAAGCTCATAGAAAATGGAAAGGGAAAGCTTAGATAAACCTTCATTTAAAGTAGAGTAATATTTCTAGATTTTCAATTAATGAATTACTTTCTTGTTTTAACAATGCAAAAGTAAAAAAAGATTATAATCAAGAATTATTAACAAAACTTTGGAAATATAATAGACTTTTTACTTGAAATAAAAGAAGTAATTATTATATATGTATCAAAAATTACAAACTTGATAATATCATCAATATAACTCGTCCACAAATCATTCATTTTTTCTTACGAATCGTATATCTTACCTACCCTCCTTTTCTTCGCGGAAAAGCGAGTGTCGAAAGTTTGTTTACACTGTACAAACATATATGCACTGTTGTGCAGTTCACTGTCCTACCCCTAACCATTAAAGGGAAGTTGTGGGCTCGCCAGCTACTTTGTTGTTCGTCGTTTATTTATATTCATATTCTTTATTGCGCTAGGTACATCATCTTAAATTTAAAAAATGGGGGTATTATTCTAATTCCTTTTTTGTGATGGTTTTGTCTATCACCACGGCAGCAGCATAATTGTGTGATGGGCGTGCACAGAAAATTTGTCAGGAGGGGTACGGTAAATACTTGTAGCTCGTAAAACTATTAAATTTTATTATTTTGTGGCAGTTTAGGTAATGGCACAATACAACCCATGAAAATTGTTAAGAAATATTATAATTCATTGATTTGATGTTAATTTTGTAAATCGAACTTCAAAATTCCTACCGAATCAAATATTGTCATTTTATTTTTGAATTTCCATATTATTTTAGCTATAGCACTAAAGAGTCAGGTAGCGGTGTAGTGAGGGAGCGGAGGACTCTAGCTCGAGCGTACTTTCGATCGTTTCGGGCGACTTTCAAGGGAATTTTTAGTATATTTCCCATCATCCAGGTGAAAATCCGAGATATACAAATTGGAGATTTTGTTGTCTACTTTCAGATGCCGTTTTCAAAATTTAAATCGGACCATTTTTGATAAATCGGCAAGCTGTGCAAAAACTATGCATCGGACAGAAACCATCTTGCGCACGATTAAACTACATAAATTTTTGAAAAAAGGTCTATTTTAGAGGGTTTTCTGAATTTTCTCCGTAAAAAATGAACCGATCGGGTTGCACAAAAAACATTTTATAGGTTTTTTAATCTCTACAAAAGTCCTTTTGAGATTCCATGATTCCATAATTCCATGATGATTTTTCGCGATATTATAAAAAAACAACAAAATGTCATTTTTGCAGTTTTTATTGTTAAAAAAAAATTATTCACTTTGCTGGGAAAATAACTTGGATTTTCATTTAGTATTTTTCAAAAGTTAATACATGAAATTTGCTGTAATATCTAAATGTGCCAAACAATCTCTATTGGTTGACCTGTAGGCTTGCATATGTAAAGTTTACCACGAAACCATATACAGGGTGTTAAAAAAAGAGTGTAAAATATTTCAGGAGGTAATAGTATGAACCAAAATAAGCAGAAAAGTCTTATTAAATATGGGTCCGCAAAGTAACAGTTGCGGAGATATGGACCACTATTCGTTTTTCAAACATTTTATTTTATTAGGAATAAACCGACAAAGGAAGCTTTTAACAAACAAAAAACAAAGTTACAGAAGATGTTCAAAGTGCCCTCGGTCCATTTCCAAGCAGGCACGACATCTTCGTCTCAACGATATTCGAACTCTTTCGAAAACACCCTCCTTGGTTTGGATTTCTTGACACTTTTGATTAATCCGTAGCTGCAGCTCTTCCAGGCTATTTACAGGAGTACCATACACTAATGTCTTCAAATATCCCCAAACAAAGAAATCTAGAGGGTTCAGATCAGGCGATCTTGGAGGCCATAAAACAGGTCCGGCCCTTCCTACCCATCTATGTGGAAAAGTTTGGTGTAAATGCTCTCTAACGGCCATGGAAAAATGAGCTGGAGCACCATCATGCTGGAACCACATTTGTTGCCTCTGATTCAAAGGAATGTCTTCCAAAAACTCATACAGTGTGTTCTGCAGAAAGTTGAGGTAAGCAGCGCCTGTTAATCGGTTTGGTAAAACAACAGGACCTAGAAACCTGTCACCTACAATACCCATCCAAATGTTTAATGAAAAACGTGCCTGATGTCCAGATTCTATTAGAGCATGAGGATTTTCGTCGGCCCAAATATGCGTATTGTGAAAATTAAACACTCCATTTCTTGTGAACCCGGCCTCATCAGTAAAAAGAATGTTTGCAAGAAAACGAGGGTCTTCAGCATCATGACGTAGAAACCAGCGGCAAAAAACCAAACGTGCTTGATGATCATTTATTGGATTTAAGGCCTGTACTCGTTGCACATGGTATGGATAAAGCAGTTGCTCGTGAAGGATTCTCCAAACAAGAGGACCACTAATTCCTACCTCGGCTGATATTCTCCGCACACTCGTACCTGGATTCTGCTCTACCAGTGCTAGAATTTCTTCTTCTGCTCTAGGAGTGGATACCGACCTTGGTCTTCCGGATAAATGGCACTGTTTGCTCAAGGAACCGGTATCACGCAATCTTTGGTGAATTCTTCCAAACATGCGTTGTGAAGGAATCTGGCGATTTGGATAAGCGTCAACATAAAGACGTCGCGCTTCGGTGGCGTTCCCATTAGCACGACCATACATGAAATGCATGTCTGTTAATTCTGCGTTAGAGTAACCAGCCATAGCGAAAACTTGTGCACTGAAAACAACTGTCAAATACGTACTGTTTATTTCACTAAACATCAACCAACTATTATAAGAAAATACACAACGTTTTTGCAAAATAAAAAAAGGGGCTAAAAAACATAAAACATTCGATACCTCCGCAACCGTTACTTTGCGGACCCATGTTTATTGCGACTTTTCTGCTTATTTTGGTTCATACTATTACCTCCTTAAATATTTTATACTCTTTCTTAAACACCCTGTATATTGTAGAATTAAGACGGGCCAGTTTTTTTATTACCCGGAATGAATGCATGCTTGTTATAAAAATAACTTCCAAATACAGAGTATTCTATATAATAATATCTAGTTGACATTGCCGATACTGTGTTACTCTCTTTAACTTTACAGTGGAAGACGTACCTAACGTTCTAGAAACCACCTGAAAAGGAAACAGAGTGCCTGAACGGAGAAAAATTATTGGAAGATAAATTATTATTCGATATGAAATACTCCTGCGAGATGTAAAACTCGGCAATGCCTGCAAGAATCGTAGTACAGATCCACATCCGCAGCTAAAACTGAATTTCCGTATCGGAGGTATTATTAAGGTATAAACAAAAAAAGAGCTTTCACTTTTAAGTACCGAAATCGAATCACGGAAAAATCTCAAACAATAGTTCTAAAATTGTCTCTTACATACCTGTGTCATATACAGGGTGTTTCAGAAAGACCTCCCGTAAATACAGGGGGGTGATAGTACGACAAAAAATAAGAATTTTTTGTCTCATGAACTATATGTCCATCTCCTCTTGTTTTCGAGATTAAATACAATTTTTACTAAAATTTCCAAACGCTGAGAAATATTTTTATGAAATTTGGTATTCCCGAGTTTTTAAGGATGCCAAATGCGCTGGTCTAATTATTTTTTTAATATTTCATGCATAGGGGGCGCTAGTTATGGTACATTTCTATTACATTATAAGTTCTAATTTTTTTATGGTTAGGTTTTTCACCATTCGGGCTCCAATTTCTAATGTACAATTTTATTTTCTAAAAATAATGTACTCTTGTTAGAACTTCCTAATGTGGACGGTTTTCGAGAAAAAAGGTTTTTAATTAAATTCTTACCATATTACGGTGTATAAAATAAATATTATATTTGACCGATTGTATCGAAATTCTATGTATTGACTCAGGGAACTACCTACAGCGTATATGATGGTACATTTGAAAATTGTTGATTTGCATGAAAACAAAGCAAATTTAAAAAAAAAATAGAAGTTCCTCTGCAGACTTGCCAAAAAATGTGATTCCACGATGATGCACCCGCCCATTATAACAGTATTGTCGGAACCTATTTCAATTAGGAATTTCCTCAGAGTTGGATATGTCGAGGAATTGAATTTTCGTGGTCCTCACGTTATCCAGATTGAAATACTGTGGATTTTTACTATTGAGGCATATAAAACAACTGGTATTATGGTGCTGGTGCGTTATTGTCTAGTTTTTTTAGTTATGTCAAATTTTAATTTTTTATTCATTATTTTACTGGTAAAATGTCTCGTTCAACCATTTTAGAATGTATCATTTTTTTTACTTATTATTTTCTTCATTTTATGTCTTCTAGTGTTAATAAAATATTAAAAAATGTATTTTTTGGGAAGATTCGTTGACTATATGGTGGCCATGGATATGGTGCGAAAATCATACTAATTCGTGGCTTGATAAACACTGTTATAACTTTTTAAAAATATCTTTTGAATTGGGCAATTTAAATGTATGTGTTTGTTTATTCAAATAAAGACAAAAAAAATGGTACGCTGTAGGTTATAATTATATTCTGACTTGATTATTTTATTTTGCATCAATAATAACTCAACTGTTTTGAATGTCAATATATGGTAACTTTTTATCCGAAAAGCCAGCTAAATCCTTTTCTTGAGACACTGTATAAAAATTAATTAAACTGTAACAATTTTCAGCCCAAATTTTTAAGTTTTATATAGAGAAGCAAAGTAATTATATTAACTTCGTATTAAATATCGATGTAACTTGTAAAGGACATCTAATCAACACACGTTTCACATATACGGTATCACATATTAATGTAACTATATTTTAATGTGGCTGTGAGGTGTGTTTTCAGAAATTAGAAAAGTTTTGTTTGCATGAAACGATCAATTAGTCTCTTTTGTGAACTCTGAATCCTTTTCCTCTAAGCCCAAATCCGAAAGCGTCGCACAAAGCCACTTTATATTTAACTAAGAGTGGGACACAAATTAAACTGTCACTTTGATAACTATTATTATATTTACTCACTCCGACCTCTAATTGAACCGAGATTAATTTTGCTATACGCGAACGGTATGCGTGGGAGAAGTTGTTTTCCCGGTAAGTTTTTGTTTGTGAGATATCTGCAGATGTGACACTACACTGAAAACACAATTACTTTCTATTTAAGCAATCGGTTGTTTTGAATGCAGTCAGTTTACATTTATGCTAATTACATTGAGATAAACCAGTTACATTCAATACAAGTCATTTGATTTGTATGAATTAAAAAAAGAAAGAGTTTGCAACATGTTTGTCTATAATTAACAAATTAGATTTATTATAACCATTTATGATTTTAGAATATTTGTTAGGCGAATTAAAAGAATAAATTTTTAATATAAATTTATGTTTGTTTTTATTTAATAAATATTATTTTATATTGGCCTATCAAACGTTACAATTAAACTTTAAAGGAAAATTATTCCAAATATATAATTTCTTAAATGTGAACTAGCTGGTTATAAAAGTTAAATTTTTATATAGTTTAAAACTATTATCAGTTCAATAGTAAAAACTATTATTTAAAAATTATTCCAATCACGTGACCAAGTTGTGTTCTCCTGACAGTCGTGTCTTTGCCATCATGGCGACTATGTATGCATGGTGCCTGTAGTGTAATGTGTGGTCCAGTAGGACAATAAGGACTATATCAATAGGTAGTGTTTCTTGTTGTTGTTAGATCAAATTCATAATATAACATGTGCATATAGTTACAAAGTGCTGTGTTCCGTTTGCTCCTATAATTAACATGGATGTATAAAATAAATTTTTAGCAAAAATTAAATAAAAGTATTGTATGTACTCGTATGTGCATCTCTATTAGTAGATCTCAACACTATGTACCTTTCCAAATATAATTATAAACTTATAGTTAGATAAGTTATCTAATTATCAGTTTAATTAAATTTAGGAAAGTACATAATTTTTAGACTAATCAAGAAATAAATACGTCCAATATTAGTGAAAAAAACAATTCACTTTTTATAAACCATTGATTTATAATATTAAAGTAACCTATTTTCATTGAAAAACTGTTAGTTCACATTAAGCTAAGATATATTTCTAATAATTTTATGTCATCTACATCTTAAAATATGTTAATTAATAATTACATTAATTAATAAGTACATTAATAATAAAGATGTGAAATGTGATATTACAGTAAAAATAAATTAACATTCAAATAAGATTTATTACAAAACTATGAACTTATTATTATATACTTTTATACTCTATAGGCAATATCCAAAACTAGGATTAGTTCAAGGTAAACGATAGCCATTTAACCCAAATAAATCCTTTTTTCAGTGTACTTCTTGATACAAATAGATACGACAAGATCGCTGACAGTGTCTATACAGGGTGTTGTAAATTTGAATTTAGATAATCAAAATAAGGAAACGTTTAGAATGCCAATTATCTGACTGAGCGCAAATCGCCGATTGACTGTCAGCTGGGAAAAGTATAAATAGAAACACTAATTCCTATTTCACATAAAGCTTGTCGTAATGCGTTTAGTTATTATTTTATTCCAAATCATATTCAAAAGCCCAGACTCAAACAAGAACATTATACAAGATTAGTTAAACTAATTACTCAAAAGACATGCCTAATAATTTAAGATGAGTAAAATTATTTCCACAGCACGGATTTAAGAGATATGCAGCGTACTATTCTAATTAGTTGGTGATTTTCACAGCGATAGTTGTCTTAATCTAAATACGAGATGGGTTGGCAAGAACTGCCGGCAAATGAACTGAGATCTTGATGGTTCTACAGAATTATGCATATTTTGAATAAGAATTGCAGTGTTATCTTTTAATTTAACAGTTGTACTACCCTCGCTAAACTGTAACCTTTTATTTGAAATGTTGTCTGAGTTACTTTATTTCAGTTCGTAGGATGCTGTATATTTTTTGTAACCCGTTAAAAGGGAAAGTAAGAAATGTTTGGAATTACAGGTTTTCAAAAAACTCATGATAATGACCTCATGCTTATCAATTTTTAACTTGCGCAAGTGTTGGTTATAGTACGGAAAAACTGCGGAGTACTGGATTACTTTACTTAAGTTTACAAATAACACAAAATAAATAACAATAAACTATATATAAAATATTTTTAAAAAATTTCTCGAGGCAAAATTTACTGCCGCACTGTGAGTTCATCAAATAAAATAAAAAAATATTAGTTTGTTGATATTTATGTTTAGAGGTCGCTCGAAAACATAGGTAGGTACACTATCTGAAAGTTAAAATAATTATGAGTGACCTTTAGAAATTAAAACATCGATTTGAAATTTTCAGAATCGAGATTTATTTCAGCTTAGAAATTGATAAAATAATGAGGAAGAAAATTTAAAAATAACTAATTTTTGACGATTTTTCAAATTTTTAAAAATCTTGAGCGACCTCTAAAAAAATTTTTTTGAGCTGATTTTTTGAGGGGAATCTTAAAACATGATAAACTAACATATTTTCACAAGAGAAACGTTATTTTTTTTACCATCCTAAAGTACATATACCTAAAATGTCTGCCAGTAAAGAATATTTTAAGTATCAAATCCCTGTATATGATATTAAAACAAATAGTGATCTATACGGAGTGTCCCGGACAGTAGGGGCAATTCCTTGGATATAGATAGGATTGGATATGAGTACATTTTTTATTATCTTAGTTCTTGAATTTGAGATTTGGAAATCAACTCGTTATAATTATTTCAAATACCGTATTCAATTTACATTTATAGGACCAATTTTTAAATTTTTACAGCCGTTTTCTAAAAGTATCAACATGTTTATCAAAAAGATGTACTTATTTCATGTCACTTTCAAGATAAAAACGATGAAGGTAAAATTCAGATAAAAGCAATGAAGATATAAGCTTTGTTTTGGTTCTTTATTTCTGAACAGTCCAGAATCATCGCAGAACTATAAACGCAATAGACAAAATTCTGAACGATTCGGAACTATCCGGAGTTATTTGAAAACCAGAACGCATTACAAAAATATACTCATAAAACCCAATAAAAAGATACTTTCTTAAATGAAAAACAGGAAATGAAAAAATTATGAATGACAAACGGAGCTTGAGAAAATGGGAATAACTACGCATGCGCCAAATAATACAGTTCTAAGCAATTCCTTTTAGGGAGCTAGAACTATTTCGGAAGATTCAGAATGGTTCCGAATCAAGTTCGAATAAAACCAAAACAAACATCTGTGAAATTTTGAACCGTTCAAAGTAAATACGAACGCATATTTCAGACTGCGCATGATTAGAACGGTTCGGAACCAGATTTTATGGGAACTAAAACAAAGCTATAGATTCCATACTATTGTCAGCATAGTGGTTTTAAAAGTTCCACTGTTGCTTTGCTCATGAGCTTCAAATGCAGTTGTCAGTAAATTGATTATTTTAGTAGAAATAGCTTAAAACTGCATATGTTTTCCTCAAAATCTATACGAATTTAATGAGAAACAAAAAATTCTCGAAGAGCTAATTAATAATTGCTCACCATTTCCTGGACAACCTGTTGTAGCGATCATACACAACTTAAATGTACGATAGATGTAATAAGTAGAGCTTTAAAATATGTGTTTAAATTTATACTATTTATAATTACAGATATTCTAACGAGAAATTTTCATAAAATTTTACTTATCTTGTGATCTACGACGGTTAAGAAGAAAATTAAATGTGGAACTTTTATGTAGGAAATAGGCGAGGTATATGTAGGAAAACATTCCATCCCTCAGAAAAAATGTAAAATTATTGGTCCCTTGTCGAAACAAAGCTAGGCAAGTAAAGGCAGGTTAGGGGTTGCTCGTCTCCTAGCGTCGGTGTTTATCCATAGCTAGTAGCAGAAATAGGCCGGTGTAAAATAATCAAAAAGCCAAGACTTAGCTAATCGAGTGACTACTTACATTGTGAGTAAACGTACTTATGAGAAATATGTGAGTCTAATAATTTTAATGCATTTAAAATACTGTCAAAATGTTTACCGGCGCATTCACCAAAATTTGAAAAAAATATTCCCTTATAATTTAGAATGTTCTACTGAGATTGATGTTAAATGAGAATTATATGTAATGATAGCTAAAATAAACTAAAATTCTTTGTACATTCAGTGGCCCATATTTACTGCATTATTTAACATATTTTACATTATTTATTGCAACAAATTATTGTATAATGCAATAAGCGGTTAAAAAAGGAAATGTTTTTATGCCATAGTAAATAGCAAATAATTAATTAATTGAAATTATTTTTAGAATTTATATATATATTAATTTTTTTCATGTCAACTATTTTTCATATATTTATATGTACAGTGCAAGTAAATAGTTATTAAAATAAGTTTAATTTATTCAGTTTTTAATCCAGTTATTTTCAGATGCGTTAATATTATACACTTTTATTCAGGAACTGAAAAATAAATGTAAAATAGCAACATTTTAAAATAAATTGTATATTAATGTTAAAATGCAATCATTATCCTACAAACTGTGGACGAAATATAAGTATACTTTTTGTTTGTTTTTTGCTCTTGTCTATTAAGAATACGTTTTTAGAAAATTTTCAAGGTATTATAAAGTCATTTTCACATTGTTAAGTGACTATATTTGGATTAAAGTCAATTAAAATAAGTATTCACTTATAACACTCCTCATATTATATTTAAAACAAATCACTAAGTAATGAGAGAACAAAGAAATAATAAAATAAATGTCAAATGGTATCTCTACCAGTGGAAGGAGATAAACAAACTGCCATATTTATTTAAAAGTCAATCTCGAGAAGGAAAATAGACTGATTTTCGAAAGGTAAACTGTCTTATAGTGAAGTGGTTCTGTGTGCACACCTTTTAATATTTTTCCCAACTAAAAATAACTTTAGATTGCCGGAGCAATATTAACAGATTTAATTATATTTTTTAACTTTGGGAAAATTGCTTAAATAAACAAAGGAATAGAAATATAGGACGTCAAAGGTTAAAAAGACTTAACTTTTTTTTTTATTAAAAACGTTTTGGTAACGTAATATTCGCAAAAGTTTGTATAAATTTATTAAACTATTCAAATCATTTGACCGGTTGCCTTTGAAAATTATATTCTAGGTAGCAGGATATAATTGAGTTCGACGCACATTGTAGAGCATCGCATGTTTCGCATCGATGTGACTGAAGTACATATATATCAGTATAATTCTCTAAAATTATATGAATATCTATAATTAAACTAAATTGTTCAAATTTTACAGCGTGGTAAAAACGATTCATAAAATGTGAAAATTGCTTACTTTTTCTACAAATTAAAAGAAATTATTCTTTTTTAAAATTTTTTCATTATCGGTTCAAGTTCAAAAGCTTTTGCTCCTCAAGTTCTTGCAATAAAATCGTATGCAAATATTTGTATCATTGAGATTCATTGTCAAGAAAAGCTCAAATACAAAACACACTACTATTTATTTACTATGTTGAGTAGATACTTACAATTTATGAGGTGTTGAAGTAAATTTTATATTTAAGTAGATATAATTAAAGTAGTAAAAAATTCAGTATCACGAAACTAAGAATAACTTCAGAAATATCAGAAAAACCTGAAAATTAAAAAAAATACTAGTAGACATTTTATTGCAGTTTTTGCGGGGAAGAGTATGTAGAATGATAATATCAAAAAAGTAATTCCAAAAAAGTGACTCTAGGTTGACAAATTGCAAATAAATGCCAAAATTACATGTTTTTTTCACTTTTTTTTACTGCCCATCAAAATCTAGACGACGTATTGGAAAATTAGTTTTTTTTGTGTTGTAGGCAATTCAATTACCTTCAATTAAAGATACCTAAAGTCATTTTTCACCTATTTGTTAATTGTAAAATAAATGTCGTAAGCGGAAAAATCAGTTTTCGAAAATTGCGCATTGTCGTTGCAAAAAGCGATGGATGTTGATGAAATTTATGGAAAAGACGGCCAATCCAATGATCAACTTGTGTACTAAAGGGCGATTCAAGTGATCGTGAAATTGTTATTCCAGCTATTTGTTAATTAATTTCGTTCGTTTATTGTTCGTATGTAAACTAATTGCTTAATTACTAAACGTTATTTTTATAAATTAATATAATAGATGTATGTTCTAATTGATCCAAAGAAACGTATCGAAAAAAAACTTCAAAAAGTTGAAATTAAGTTTTTTCAGGGTCAGACAACAGCCGCTCGAGAATTCGCTCTATTTGCATTAAATAGAGCTTATTTTTACGGTTATTTTTAAAAAAGCATTATATGTACCTACGTATAATAATCCTATATTTATCTTTTTTACATTTTGCTCATCTATGTTTGTTTATAACACTACTGTAGTTAAAAAAAGCAACAGTTATTTTTTTACAAAGTACAATGATGAAGATATATACTTGTTACTATAGATACCCACTATAAAGTTGACGTAACTTTCGATTAGACCGGAAGTTGTATTTGGGTGTCATTTATGAGTTCCGCCTCTAGTTATCCTGTACAAATATAAACTGAAACAATTCAGAACAGTATCTCTCGTAGTAACCTAGACATTTCGACGGCGATGCTTGATCGCCTAGCGTAATTTCTGTGTTTCGCAAAAATAATATTTTTTAATTTATTATCTCTTTCAGAATGGCGTTTTATCATGTTGTTCTTTTCTTCACTATAATTTTCCTTTGGCACATCCTAGCGAACGCTCAAATTTCCTCAGAAAATCAGAAACAGTACGTGTCTCCTGAAAAATCACGAAACCTCTTCCTACACCAACCCATAAGGTCGACCAGAAAGATCTCGCAGAGGGCATTCCAGGACTTGGACCTGTTCACAGCCAGAGGATACGGGAAGAGGGCCAATTGTCCTGGAGGATTCTGTGGAAAACGCATGCCAGCCTTCTCCGGGGCCAGGCTGTACGGCAAGAGGAATAGCGACATCAACCAGTTAAAATGGTACGTAAAGATAACGAAAATAATAAAATAGAAATTTGTTTAAATGAGCGGTTCACGAAAACTATAGAAATAATTTATTGCGTTAGTTGTGATTGAATTTAGCTTAAGTTTACAGTAATTTATTGCGACCAGAATCAATTTTTCACGTCAATCGATTAAAAGTATATTTCCATATTTCACTTGCACGTGAATTGTCAATTTATGTTCATACGCTCATACATTTGTTGCTAATGTTTATTATCATGTCAGGATAATAATTATTTACTAATTTCATCTATTGTACACCCAGCAGTCATTTGCCGATGGTTCTATAATTATAGCCAGGATAATGCAGTGTTGGGCTGCACAATTATCGGTCATATCTTAGGTCAGATCAGATCCAACGGCCTTTCGGACAAAGGTGCTGTCAAAATTGATTTATCCTCCTTCATTAAATTAAATTCAATTGATTAAATTTCAGTTGCTTCGTATATTTATTTCTGGATTAATAAATTTCAAAATCAGTATTCCTTCAATATTATTTCAACCATTTTATAGTCAATATTCTTAACTAAACAAGAACCTCTTGTGCTTTTTTCTGGAACTTTTGGAAATACATATTTTTTATAGCTCTGGAGACATTTTAGTAATTATTTTATAGAACTGATATCCAAATATTTGAATTAAAATGTTACTAATAGATTACTTTTATTTGTTATTTCATGAGAAATTCATTGATTTTATTCTAAAACTAGCCCTTAAAGTACAACAAATTTCAAAAGAAATAATAAAAATTCGGGACAAAGATTTCTACCCATAGAAACAATATTGTACATTATCTGTTGATAAAACTTTGGAAAATGTGTTGTAACTAAAGTAAATTACAGTTTTAGTTTTATAATAATTTACATGTGGAACACTAAGCTGTATCCATCAAACGTAGAATGTTAATTGTTAAGAGTTAATTC
Source organism: Anoplophora glabripennis (assembly GCF_000390285.2). Taxonomy (NCBI): domain Eukaryota; kingdom Metazoa; phylum Arthropoda; class Insecta; order Coleoptera; family Cerambycidae; genus Anoplophora; species Anoplophora glabripennis. The sequence continues at coordinate 701,448 of NW_019417300.1, read as the reverse complement.
GAAAAGTTACTTAAATTAAACTAAATATACTAGTACACCATAGTTATCAATAAAAATCATATGCATTCTTACAAATTATGATGTAACATAATGGGATAAATTGAAAAAGGTATTACAGCGTGGTAAAAAAGTTCTGCATAAAATTCATATTTTCGTTAAACAATTTTTTTTTCGAAAAACGGTGGACCCGTCGATTTTTATTTGATCCAGGGCACCTTGTTATGTGGAATTTTTTTTTTTCGATAATCCGAGCGATGACATAATTTTTTTTTAATGACAACGCATATTTTTTTCGTTCGGAATTGATGACAGTGATAATTATCTAAACAACGGTGTGAAAATTTCGATGTCTTACATAACAATTTTTTTTAGAAAAATGCACCTTAAGTTCTTATAAGTGACAAAGTTGACAAAATGACATTTCAAACGAGTAAAATTACACTAATGTTTGTGTAAGTCTAGCGAAATTGTTCGAATTGCCCACCCTGTACCATTTGGCATTGTCCTAAGCGTGTGTAAACGCCGTCTACACTTCGTTCAAGCATTCCCGGGTCGATTTGATTTATTTCAAAACGAATACGGTTTTTAAGTTCTTCCAAATCACCTGGTCTGTTTGTGTACACACGCGATTTCAAATAGCCCCACAAAAAAAAGTCTAGAGGTGTTAAATCAGGCGAACGCGGAGGCCACTCGATTGTTCCGCGTCGCCCGATCCACCGGCCAGTAAACGTGTTATTCAAGTACTCCCGTACTTGCACTCCATAATGGGGCGGTGCACCATCCTGCTGAAACCAAATTCTTTCCTCAGGAATATCAGGATCCTCGTTGTTCGGGAATAACTCTGCTAAGCTTGGGACCAAATCGAACCGCAGGAAATCCAAATAGCGAGCAGCAGTTAAATTTTCCTCGAAAAAATACGGGCCTAAAATACGACGCCCTATTATTCCCGCCCAAACGTTCACCTTTCGGGGGTGCTGATGATCTACTTCTTGCACCCAGTGCGGGTTTTCCTGAGACCAATACCGGCAGTTATGTCGATGCACCGATCCATTAAGATAAAAAGTAGCCTCGTCAGAAAAAATTATGTTCTTGAGGAAGTCGGGGTCTCCGTTACATCGATGCATTAAATCTTCACAAAAGTGGAGACGGCGGTCTGGGTCGTCCTCAGTCAATGCATGTATCAAGTGACCCTTATAGGGGTGAAATTTCTCTTTTTTGAGAAAGTTCACCACAGTTACATGTGAAATATCATTGTTCAATGCAATCGACCTTGTACTAGAATGAGGGTTGTCCTGGAGCTCCACCAGGATATTCAATCTAGTTTCATCATCTACTCTAGGACGACCCGCACGAGGAGCATCTTTCACACTACCAGTTTCCTCAAACCTTGCCAGTACCCTACTAACCGTAGATTGCGTAATTGGTGGTCTGTCAGGGTACGTTGCATTAAATAATTGGCAAGCTTCTTGATGGGTTCGTAACTTATCGCCGAAACCAATCATCCTCAAAATATCAATTCTTTCGCGTTCACTAAGTTTTGCCATTTCGAATTAAACGATTTCACCAAAGAATGTTAAATCGGTACTGATTTTTAGTCTTCAATATTTCAGGTAATCTACTCCTTTCAAGTAAACATTTCTTTGGATCTTTTTTTTTTGGGGAATTTATCGGCAAACTCGAAGACAAAAAGTCGACCTTAATTTGCTACATACTATTTGGATTTTGTGCGGTTGAACTTGGTTCTAAATTTTGCAGTTTAATCAGGATCCTGACAATATCTGATGAATAATTCCGCAAATAATTACATAACACCAGTTGCAACTTAAGTTATGTTAAATGCATTCTGCCGAATAAATTTTTTTCTAAGGCATTTGATCCGTAAACAGCAAATTATTGCATTCAAGAATTTAAGGTGCATTTTTCTAAAAAAAAAATTGTTATGTAAGACATCGAAATTTTCACACCGTTGTTTAGATAAGTATCACTTTCGAACGAAAAAAATATGCGTTGGCATTTACAAAAAAAAATTATGTCATCGCCGCCGTAAGTGGATTATCGAAAAAAAAATTTTCCACATAACAAGGTGCCCTGGATCAAATGCAAATCGACGGGTCTCACCGTTTTTCGAAAAAAATTGTTTAATGAAAATATTAATTTTATGCAGAACTTTTTTACCACGCTGTATAGTAACATTCTGGCAAGATTATTCCAGTGAAATTTTGGTGAAAATATAGGTATAGTTGTTACGATATCAATTGGAACCTGTGAATCTTAAAGCACAGGACCGTCTGCACTTCTCTTGAAATTTCTTCCTATGCTTTAGCCATGATATGTCTCGTAATTTATACTCGAATGAGCGAGTCCGGTATTGGCAGACCAGTCTGCCTGATGTAGAATCGACGGCAGCGCGCTGGTCGTCAAAGTAAGCCTGTATTGGTCCACTAGGTCGTAAAAAATATTTTGCATGGTATTCTATAATTAGTTTGGTGTCGAAGGCTGTTCACTTGGCTTTACAAGTGCCGTGGAGAGTAGTACTTGGCGTGATATATTGTTGGTATAATACGCATTGTTAATTATTAGTTAATATTATTATTTGTTCATATCGTAAACAGTAAAGGGTAATAGTTATTAAAATAAATAGCATGGCAATAATTTAGCATGGCTTTCTGGAGACCCTTTTAAACAGAAGATAACGAAATAACCCGGGAAAATCCCCAAATAATCGAGCCGGCTTTTGTCGAAAGCGTCGAAACAAACTCAAAGAGTTTAAAAACAAAGATTTACACGTACAAAGTCAACGTATTATATTAAATATATATGAATGTTTGAAAAGAAGACAATGTGAAGAAATTAGGAAACGGATTAGTGAATTAACAATTATCAAAAGCGACAATTTATCGCGTAATTAAAGAAGGAGACGTTATTAATCACGGTACAAAGAGGAAACGGAAAAATATAAAACTAAAGAATATTGACGATTTCACCAGAGATGTAATACGGCGCACAATTTGTAATATGTATAAAGATAATAAAGTTCCTGCTTTAAACATGATTCGAGATAAATTAAGCGATTATTCTGATTATAATTATAAATTTTTAGATATTTTACATGTTTTATTACAATAATAAGATTTTAAACATATAAAACTTGACAATCGTATGGTAATTATGGAATCACGACGTTATAGTTGCACTTCGGGAATATTATTTACAAAAAATTGGATAATATCGCCAACTAAATAGGAATATAACTCGGAATATAGTATATCTAGACGACGCGACAGGGCGAAATTTTTCTGGACGCCTATGGATTCTGTAAAATTTATGAGTTATGTGTTTTTATGCGGTTCCAATTGAGATCGTAACAACTTATATAATCGAATATAAAACAGTATGTGAACTAAAACAAATCAAAATTTTCAAGGATTTGTTCATATTTTATTTAATATGTATATTACTGTATTAACTTAAAAACTTTCCACCTTCAATAATAATTAGAAACACGAAAAGATACATGTTGGAAAGATCGTAAATAGCCTCGAGTCATACCTAGCTTATTGCACCTCATTTTAAAAGTGTTTTATTTCTCTATAGAAATGCCGCAAGCAAGTGAAGTTTTATAGAAGTTATGAAAATACTGCCTGTATAATTTCGGTTACAAATTAGTTCATTTCTGCTTAAATCGCTGATGATGTCTTAATTCTTCTTAATCAACTTGAGAGAGATGATCTTATAAGATGAATAAGAGGGTGTTACGTTTTGTGTAGGTGTACGTCACACTGTAAGAAATTGGGCTTATTTTCACTCAATTTCACTCAATTTCTGTCCACCGGATTGAGTGAAATTTTCTTCTATTAGTACCTAAGAGTACAACTAAAATTTTATGAGTGAAACTATCACTTTTAGATCAAATAATATTATCAAAAATGTATAAAATTATCAAAATGCCCAGTATTGGCTGAAAATGTACTCAATAATTTCACTCAATAGATTCACTCAGCTTTCACTCAGACCGATTTATTTATAGTGCACAATCTAACTTTAATATTAAACACACTATAGTAAAAAACGCTATTTTTTTAAAAATAAACTGAATATTTTGATGTTTGTGATGTACATTTGTATCCATAGTAGACTAAAGCAATAGAGGTGCCGAGTGAATCTATCGTGTGAAATGATTGAGTACATACATAAAATACAATATATCCAACTTTACATACCAGTTAATTTTCAGATATTCAACCAGCTCGTGTTAATATGAATTGTGATCATAAACGTCTCATTTGGAGTGACCAACGGACATTTTGAATTATATTTTTTTAACTTCTACTTTTTGGTACTTCAGGTTGAATATCTAAAAATTAATGAGTCTGCGAAGTTGGACTTTTTTTTATTAAAGGTGTTTTGAAGATATTTGGAAAAAATTAATTTCAGGCTGTCGTTTGTCGGTACAGATTCTGGACACCCTGTATAAATTCTTTTATCAAAAGAGGTTAGATATACAGGGTGAAACTTTAAGTGAAAGTCTTTTAGTTTTTATCTTAATCGAATTTGTGATACACTGTTTTGTACAAGCGTAAAAAAATATTTATTTCAGTGTCTAGTGATGGTAACAGTATACAGTGTATTTATGTGGCTTCTCTGTTAAATTTCTGTATGAAAAAACATGTAAATTAGTAAGTGCTTTTGTTTGAGGTTACCATCCAGTGGCGGGGTAGAATAATACGAAAAAAAAATGTTAAAAAAAACAGTTCTCACAACGAAATTTGAGAAAACAAACATATGTTTCTAAAAGTCAAAGATTTTCCATTTAAATGTGACACCCATTCAAAGTACACCCCGTATATTTCCAATTTAATTCACATAAAATGTTCAGATATTCCAAGTCAGTATTTTAGAGGAAAAACTTTTTGCAGTTGAAATTTGAAACGTGGGGTACATTATTCTATTATACTTTATATTAATTTCCATTTTCTTGGGGTTCTAAGATAATTTTCCTATGTAATTTGAGGTATCAAATGCAAAATATATAGAAGCCTTTTTTGTTTACGATCCTAAGTACTTACACCAAAACAAGTTCAAGATAGTCTCCCCTTGGCAAATCCTGAGGGGTTGTTAATGTTAAAGAAGTCCAATTTTATCTACGCGAATACATAACAGGCAAAATTTGTATCCATTAGCATAGAAACGCAGAGAAAATAATGCCAACTGGGGCGGTACACCGCAAGGAATCTGATTCCCGTAATGAATGACGGAAGGTATGGATAATATTCGCCCGGACGAAATAAATTCGTGGAGTTTGAGATTTTGTTTTAAATTATAGGAGGCAAGATAATATTTAATTTATTGTTTGCTTAAATTTTAAATACTTCCACGGGCTTATGGAAGCTTTGGAGTTTATCTCTGCATTCTTTACACCCCTATTGGCATTGGCTATAGTTGTGTTTATACATACGTTTAACATTAAATGAAAAACGTCTTCTCTTATAATCAACATAGAGCTTGAAACTGCCAGCAGATTGAAACGTACGTTATCAGGAATGAAATTTTAGTTATATTAGTATAAAGCATATATTTGCTGTAAGTGTATAAATTTAATTAAACATCTTTGTTCTAATTTGTCTAATATTTGTATTCACTGCTTTACTATTCCCCTTTGTTTGGAATTTAAATTTCTTAATACGACATTTTCACTACTCCCTTGTTTTAAACCAATAGGAATATTAAAGTAGCTAGTTTTGATTAAAGTAGGCGATACAAGATACGGAAGTGCCAACAAATTATGCTTCAAATTAATATATAATTGTTTAATTGTAATAGTTATAATATCATCACTTCATTAGTTATATTAGTTTTAATATCATCAGTTTTTTTTAATAAATAGACTTTTTATAACGAATTTGAGAATATGAGCTTTAATGAGTTGGTTGCGATTTCTCCGGTTTAGACTTCTTAGCATATTACTCTTTTCCTTAGAAGAAAACTCTGACATCAGAGAATAGGTCTTCTATACAACAAAAAAATAGAAGCTGCCTATACAGTTAGCTGTCTTATGCCAGTGTCGTGACGAGTTGATCATATCAGAATCTTTTAAATAAATATCAAGTGCAAACTGATGCAGATGGAAGGATTTTACATTGACCCAACACCTCACTTTTGAAAGAGAAGATTAAACGTATCATAAAACAACTACAGCAAAGTGAGAACAATATTCTGAAAGAACACCTGTAGCTTATCAGCAAATTAGACAGAAAAACTGAGATCTAATGCCTAGACTAACTGCAGCGTTAGCTTCTGGAAAGACATGCCTAATCTGTTTTACATTGACAATTTATTCATGAATAAATTGAAGAAGTTCTTCATGAATTAATTCACGGAGTTATTGGTAAATAGTGTGGTTTTACACTGCTACAGACTTTGTCAAGTTTTTTGACGTATGAATCAGTTCTACCAATGCATCAAACAAGCAAATAAATTTCAAAAATGTCACCTTTCCACTCATAATTGTAGTGATACAACAGCGGTACCGTTCTGACACTTATTATATAAATATTAGTTTTTGTAAGTAACAAATTAGTAAAAACAATGCAAACCTGGTACGACGCCACACAATTATTTACATATTCCAATAACATAACCTCATTACTGATCTGAGGCTGGAAATCTGTTGGGTTGGTACTTCTGAACTTCACGAAGAAATTGACGAAAATTAGAACATATTCTAATTCGTCAAGAACTTGATGAATAATTTCATGATGTTATTTGACAGCAGATTTGGTGCATTGCACTTGTCCAATTTCTTGATGAAGCGACTTCATGAATTAATTGATCAATAAATTGTTAATGTATAGCAGCTATAATGAGTGAATCTAGACAAGCATCCACCACGTCGCGTCGTCAGTAATCTAGATTCTATGCCACTAGATGACGTTAAAAATGTACTTGTCGAGATGATTTCTAAAAGGGGAGCTATTAGAGTTATGAAAATTAGGAAATGACAGAAGAAGTAAAGGTTCAGTATACATTTTTCGAAAAGCCAAAACTCCGATACCATACAATTCAGGACATCATAATTTGTGTCGACAAAAAAAACGCAACCGTTGTCTTGAACATCACAAAGTTGTATAGCCAAGGTGGAGAAATACATAATCGAGTGTATAAGAAGATTATAAAGAATATATTCTAGAAAACTGAAAAGAAAGTGATGCCTGCGATTGGAGGTTTTTAACTTTCACAAGGAACTACATAGGAATCTCATTCTAACTGATTCTAGAACACACCAGCTTGTTAAGGTACATAATACAAGTGCTTCGACTAATAGTAAGCGCAGTTGGATCATCCATTCACCCTCTGGCCTAGTTCGTATCAAACGTCTTCCCCATCAGATACCTAATAAGACACATATAAAAAAATCTGATCTAGATCCAGATAGCACTCTAATGAGTTTTAAGGAGCTTTGTCAGAAGATTATCGCAACAGACGAGAAAGAAAATTGTGAGCTTGACAGAAGTGCGCACCAGATGGACTTTCTTCTTCAGTTTCTATGCACAAACTAAAGAACAAGCTATAGGATTCAACGTTACCCCATTTAGTCGTGGCAAGTATTTGCCAGGAGTCTTTCGATAAGATCAAGGAAAAGGAGGAATATCTAGCAACAACCTATCTGCAATATATAAAAGGATGTACTAGCAGTACAAGTTGAATCTTGAGAAAACACATTACTGATACCTTTTAAAGAGCACTATAAGAAAGATAAGAAGAATTCAGGACAGTACAATTATTTGAAAGAGGGATTTACATCAAAGTCCCGTTATATAAAGCATTGGCTATGGCAAAGTATACATTTGATAAACACTCAAATAATACAACTTAGTAGATATGTAGCACAGGTCACCAAATAGACCTAAATAATATCAGAATTGTAGGCAGAGAGAAAGGATTTTGAAGAATATACTGAGAAACAATAGAACGACGATACGCGACATGGCAACCAGAAGAAAATTGAAATAAGAGACAGAAAATACATATCCCACTCCTAGAAATACTGACTTCCAGGTATAGTCTTTCCGAAGTTAGTTGAACATGGATAAAAACGTGTAGAAATATAATTTAATGAGATTCATAGGCGTCTCTAAAAAAGTTTTCTGCTAAAGGTAAAAAATTATAATAATTTGTATATAATGTGTAGAAAAATAAATGTTCATTTGACCAACAACATATTTTAATTGTTTATGTCCTCAAACAATCTTATTATTATATTGATGGTAAATTTCGTTTTGTTCGGTTTAACACGTCTCCAAAATCCTATATTGTAATAATATTAGTAAACAAAATATCTCTCTTATTTCTCACTTTCGCAATTGTAATATGAATGATTAATATAAGGTGCCTATAATAAATTAAAATTACTTGAATCACACCAAATTCCGCATTGCTGCATTGCACTGCTAGGCCATTTGTTGACAACTGAATTTATGGCCAGGTCGGCCAGTGCGGCTGTGTTTGCGCCGCGTTTACCCGCGCGCTCCTTCTTCAACTGGGCGACCAGACCTGTGTATGGGTATGGCTAAATAAATATGGGAACAAGATTTTCAAATATTTCAATGCCGAGTTGCTGCGTCAGCGACTAACGTGGTACATACTGCCAACCTCTTGGTTCTTGAATTGAGATCGGAAAGACTATACCAGATTTTATTATTATGTATCAGCAAAATGTGAAAGCAATTCATAGCACTTGATTTTTAAAGATCTTTAAAACATTTTGCTAATTTTCTTGAATTATCAGAATCGACTCAGATAACGCTTAAAAAAAGTTTGTTTACCTTCTGCAACTCCTCTACTGCGAGAGATAAATTTTCGGTTAGCGCTATAACAATTTTTATAAACCTTCTAGACAATCTTTTGTTTCATTATGATTCTACATTCAATTTTCACTTCAAATAGCCCAGTTCATTCTTTTTATGGAGGTGTATTAGTTTGTAGGTACATTTAAAAATTTTCAGTCACATTTTGAACAAAAACAGATTTTTGCACAGTTGACCATTGTCAGTGTTAAAATTTCTAAAATTCTGTTAGCACCAGTCGATGCAGGATACTAATCTATGTAATACATGAAAATATAAATAATACCTATAGTTATAAAGTTACTTACAAACGACAAACAATTGTAGTTTAGGCCTCCTTGAAGATTACAAAAAACTAAGAAAAAAGAAGTTAACATTATTCAGAATCACTTAATTTCAGAGGTTTGCATTATAACCTTTATATATTTTTTAACATTTCCAATTAATTCATAAAATTAGTTTTCTATAAAAAAATTAAATAATCATACGTTGAAGGAACTGACAAATGATTAACTCATAAAATTAGTTTTCTACAAAAAATGAAATAATAATATGTTGAAGGAACTGACAAATGACTTCTGCCATGCTAATTATATGAGATCTTTTAGTTTAAAACGTACACGATAACACGAATCAACGCGCCCATTTCATGTCGTGTTATAATTAATTAAACCAATTTACAGGAAGTTACGGCATACCCGAAATCCCTAGTTACTACCACGGTTGATGCTGGTAATTACCAGGCTCTTAGTTAATTTTATTCCATTTGCAGGAGAAGGGGTAAAATGTCGCGGAACTACTTACATTAGATATAATAGAAACAATACATTTTTCGCTATCGTAAAAGTACATCGGTAAAATTCCTCATAATTACGGATCAAGTGGTCAAAATGTATGACGGAGGAGGGAAAAAAATAGAAAGACTTTTAAGAAATATTTTAGACTATTTGGAAAACATCCTGTATATCTTCGAAGGAGACGAAATTATTCTCTAGTTCATTTGAACTATTTAATGTTAATTTGGGACAACCAATACACAGTAGATGAATTAAAAGACACAGTGTATATTTTTGTAATAAATCAAAATTTTCAGAAACTTTTCGACCACAATAGAGAAAATATCTACTATCTGTTGTCAATCAGGTATACAGGATGATTCAAAAATGGTGACTAAAAATGAAACCTTGTATTCTTTGGTGAATTTTAAGGAGAGTCTTTCCTATAAAGTTTTTATCTAGGACGCTTCGTTAAAAAGATACAGGGTGTTAATCTTCAGGGCTTTTCCTAATGCTCCAGTGGCGCAGATACAGGGTATCGGTGGCATATTTTTCTAAATAAAATAGTACGCCACTGCTTTACGGTAACAACTATGATATTTTTGGATTCGCCTTTCAATTTCCTACAAATTACTACTCTCTTATGTTTTTCGAAAAAAGCGTGATTTTCGAATAAAACTTAAAAAATCTACTGTAAACACTTTTTACTTAAATGACATAACATCGGTATATTCGGTTATTTATTCGAATAAAGAAATTAATAACATTAGTCATCACTTTAATGATTTTATTTGAGTAAATGTTCAAAAATACCTTCATTTGCACGAACACAAGCGCGATATATTTTTAGTAACAAAATGTGATTTGTTCGAAATTTATTGTTGCTTGAATCTAATAAAAAACATTATTTATGTATTTATTTTTCTCGAAAATGGTACATGCTGCCGAATTTCGACAAGTATACCTTTTTTTATAGTACTTATCCTTTATAGTTTACAGAACCGTTTAGAAATGTAATAAACTTTGACTTTTAACATATTTTTTGTCGATTGTACTCCTTCAATTACCTGTATCGGCGACACTGCTTTTCATAACAGTTTGCACATTATTCTTAACGCACAGTTGATGTTTACTAGTATACAAATTTTAACATTTTTATATTTAGCCGATTTAAATATAATTAAGGAAAATCATTTGGAAAGTAATAATTTCAACACACTGTATCTCGAAAATAGGGCGTCTATGAAAAAAAGTTTACATGAACTACCCCTATTATTTTTTGCACACAAGTTTTTTTGAAACATGAACGAGACACCTGTATATTAATTTGGCAACTACATAATAAGGATACAGAAGGACAATTCCATAAAAAATCGATTTTGAAAGATTTCAAAAATAAATTAGACCTACATATTTTCTTTGTAAATTGCATACATACAACAAAAAAACACTGCACTACAGAAAAAAAATAGAAGAAATGACAAGAGTAAACAAATCAGTACCTTTATGATTTTTCTGGCTTAATGCTACCGAAAGAAATCTGAACACTGAAATTAAGGAAAACGACATTCGAAATCCTCTGAATATTAATTCCTCTGTCATATGAATCTTTCATTAAATAGAATAAATAAGGATGACAATTTAGATAATGTTTTTACTAATGACGTCTGTAATTCTTAAGTTTATTGAGTCGTTTCACTAATGGTTTGGTACCACTTACAAGTATTTAATATTTCAGAATTTATTCAGGAAGTAGTTGAGGTAACGTATTTGCTTTGTATTCAGTAATGTCTGATTTATACTAGATTATTCGAGGAGCGTTTAGTTCCGATTGTACTGTATAAGTTGAAACGGTAGTCAAAGTTCTGTTGTTCAAAGTTTAAACTGCTACATGTGAAATTACTCATAGGTAGACCCGCTCTTGTATGTTAATAACTTGTTAACCATTGACCATTTGTTTTAAATTCATTGTGGTCATATACATTCGAAGCCTTAATAATAATATTATTCGTATTTCACAATAGGAAGGGTTACAATTAAGTAATTTATATATTAAAATAGAATAGGGTCAACGTTTACAATGAAATGGTTAAAATTTCCTCAATTATTTGAATATTTTGATTTGTTTAAGCTTATAATTTGGGGTGGGTGTTCCGAAAGTCCGTCAGGAAACTCCGGGAGGTGAGTCTACGGATTAAAATAATAATAGTACCTACGTAATGAACATTTTTTTCGAATTGTCAATTGCTTGCAAGTTACAGCTTGTCAAAGTTCAATTTTTTTTATTTTTCTATTTAAATAACTTTTTTAATTCAAGTTCGATTAGTCTCTCATTTGGCACACTCACTAAGTAGATGAAGCTCTATTGAACCAATCAAAGAAAAGTTTCAATATTCACCGCTAGGGGGCACTTTACCCTGCACTCAAATTTTGTTTTGTTCATAACTTTTTTCTCTTGCTGGACATCGTAGAAATTTAAACATTATTGAAAAGACAAACAATAGCAGAGAAAATTATGTAGGTACTCTTTGTTCAGGCCGATAAATGTAACCGTTTACCAGGAAACCGCTATTAATAGCTATTAAAGTGTTATTAAACATCAATTTGGTCAATGCTTAGGTAATAAAAATAATAAAAACATGTTTTTTTTTTTCAGTTTCTTTATGGATTGCTTGGAACTGAAGTCGAGAATGAGAAATGTGGATTATCCTAGCAGGAAATTCAGAAGAGACGATGAAGTAGTTTTACCAGATTAATTAATGAACAAACTGTTAACTTTTCCGTGATTGTGATTGTAAATGTTGTACCCAAACAATTTGATTTAATTAATAATGTGTATAATTTTCTTGTTCTCTAGGAAGTAATAAAAAAGAATAAAAGTATAATTTGATTAATTTTTTTGTGTTATTTAAATGACGTTCATATAAGATGGTGTTCTGGAACCACAATGCTGAAACAAAAATCTGAGTAGACAGTTTTTTTTTTATAAATGCATGCACTAGAATTTCCTTATACGAAAGTAAACAAATAAACAAAATAAATATAATCTGTCATATTTGACTCAATAATAAAAATTTTAATGTTTTGAAAATGTAAAGAGATAGTTGTGCAAAGTATAGTGATATGCGATGATTCTTCAGTAAAATGATCATTTGAAAAAAGTTTTATTAAAGAATAACTCTTTATTTAATAAGGTCTTTTAATATTTCCGCACTTACTAACTCATGAAACAGATACATACGTACCTTAAAAGCATAATTAGTTTATCACCAAGGTTCCACTTTCAAAAATATTCCAAAATTTCAAAACTTGTACCTACTTGTTTCTTAAAAGTGTTTGCTGAAGACTGAAATTAAATATGTACATATTAACTCTCAAATTTGTGTGCTAAATTCATTACATTGTCGTTTTTATGATTCTAATTCAAAGTGCTAAGCTTACTGCTAATAAATCATTATATTTTGAAAACGTCTGGAGCAAGAATAGTTTTAGAATCGAGACTGAATTAGGCGCTTCTATATTAAAGCGTCGTAAAGGAAATTTGGGGCCTTATTTTAAGGAATTTGGTGTAATTTCGCCTGAGTGCAATTTTGTATAAGTAATTATAGGTACCTACTTAACTTTGGATAAATTACAATATTTTGGTTGCCTCTACAGGCATCTAACTTGTGTCGGTTTCTATGCTAGCCACCCTGTATATGAACCTATTATAGATCAAGATTTGTCAAGAACAAGAAAGTGGGCAGGCGTAAAGTTACTTTAACATTTTTAATTCCATCCATAATAATTGTGGAAAATGCAGGCCATAGGGCCACTTTGCATTATATAGATGAAGAAGAAGATAACCTAAAAACTTCCTATTCCTAACATTGTGTATCCCACTTTGAGACAAAAACATTGAAATTCCAAATTAATGTTCCTTTCCTAATATGAGTAATAAAACTGATGTTATTGGATTGAAGAATTTCTTTATATTTAACTCTTTATTAGGCCCAAAAGAAGGAGAGGTTAGTTAGCTTAAGTAACATGTAAGAAAGTTTAAAGTACACATGAATATTTTAAGGAATTAAAAAAGATATTGTACTACTACCCCATAACTGATAACACAGATGTCCAAATAAAAAATGTTGGTCTCGTCGAAGGAATTATTCAGTTTACTGAGTAAGTTTAAATGTAAGTTTATAATCAATAACGATTCATAAATTCTAAATTTTCAGGACTTTTAAGCCTATCACCTCGGTTAGTTCATTACATACAAATAAAACAAGGCAACTATTTTTTCAGCCTGAGAAACATTATTGGATAGTTCTGGTAAGAGTTACGTTTGGATCGTATGAAATCTAGGGCATTTTTAGGTACACCATATTATATTTATGTTGATTATTTTAGACATTATATATACCAACTGTCATTAAGACTAAAGATAATGCACAAAGTGAAGAGTATTTGGAAGATGATTTACAGGATAATGTTTATGAAGCCGTGCTGAAGCAAGCTTACTATATGTATAGATTGTTTTGGGGAACTTTTGAAGGTGCAAAAGATACTGGAACGCTTAAGATGACTTTAGAAATTTTTTATAAAGCTGTAAGTAGTAAGTGATAATAAATAAGAGACTGTTTACTCGGCTTTACTTTCAGTACTTGAAATCACTGAAACTGGCAAATTCAGACATTCTGAACATATTCTCCGGAATCCAGTATCTGCCTTTAGATAAACAAACATTCCTAAAAGTGCAGTGTTTTATAAATTTCTTAGAATCCACTTACCCTGTAATCGAACATACAGCCTACCTTTATAACGACCATTTGATATGGTAAGTATTTTTTTATTAAATTTTAAAATTACGTCTCTAACTCTTATTTTGTACGTCTTTATTAAATTTTATGTTGGAGTAAAAACAGAAGAAAAATTTGCAGAAAATCTTATGTAACTTACGTTTTACATTGAGCAATGCAATTTGTTATAAACGATATTAAATTATTCTTAGGAGTGGTATTGAACCGAGTGACATGCAAATCGTTTACCAGTACTTGATAGGAACATTATTACCGGCCAACATTGAGACAGAATTGCAAGGAGGTTCTATGCCTAGAAATTCCTCTTCCCCTTTTGCTGCTCTACGACACGGGCGATTTATTACAGGACCGTCAAATTTGAAACTTGCTAAAACTGTTGGAAAAGTTCCGAAAGTTTTTATGTTTAGTAGCGGGAAACCAGAGGAATATTATTTAGTTGTATACAGGGCTTTAAGCGCTTCTGTATGTTTATTTATAAAAGGTAGGTGTAAGTCGATTTTTTGTAAATAGTTTTTTAGGTTACGATTTTCCTTATCAAACACCAAAATATTTTTCTATTAGAATATACATAACAAGCTATCATTATTTTTTAATTCCTACATTTTGATTAAAAAAACTGAACCACCCTGTACATTTTGTACCTTCTGATCATATTTCAGATGATACAGAATTGACAGTAGACTTATTTAAAGAACTGGACGAATTTATTAGCCCAAAATTAGTAAATATTGTGTCAGATATAGCAGAGTACTGTTCGAAACAAGTTGTGACTCCCTCCAATTTACCTGAAAACTCCCCACGATTCATTTACTTCAACAAGATGAATCTCGCATATAAAAGTACAGTGCACCTAGATAATAAACAGACAGGAAATTTGGCTTGTAATAAGGAGTCCGTTAGAATAATGGCGGACATGAATAGCAAAAATTCGGTATTGGGACAATGTGGGGAAACCATCGTGAAGACGATGAATGACTATTGGGTGGTAGGTAAAACGTCAAATGCGAGAGAGTTTTATATAGCGCTTCAGCAGAAAAATGCCAGCCTAATAGACGTTAGCGGTGAGTTGATTAATCTTTTTATATAATATAAGTACATTAGTTCCTACTACATACCAACAAATATAGAGAATTTATCTTACAGTCAAATATGATTAATTTATTAATTGTAGGGAATATAAAAGTATAAATTTTAGTTTATCTATTCCAAAAAAAAACAGTTTTGCTGACATGCTTTTTAAAATCGCCCTGTATACAGGGTGTAACTTTGAGTGGGGTCATATTTTTACAAAGGCTTATTTTGACCTTTAGAAACATGTACCAGTAGTTTAATTTTACTAATTCCATTGCGAAAACTCAATTTTTTTTAACCGTTTCTTTTAGTAATTGTCATACCGCTGCCAAGTGTAACCTCAAATAACGGCGCACTTTAGTTCCAGAGCATAGGGAATTGGGCTGCGCATTGTTGTCAAATCTCATATTTAAAGGAAAGGTACTGCTCTTTGGCGTGTTACTTCTATTTATTGGAGCCCTATTAGACACAAAAACGAATGTTTAATTCTTTTAAATAAGATAAACTATGAAACGGTACTTAACAAGTAACTTCACAAAAAACTCAAGCATACATTTTTTTTATATTGTACACATCTACAAATATACAAATACAGGGTGCACGTGCTATAATTTTTTACCAGTTTAATAAACATTTTCTTATTTGGTACTTATAAGTCGCATTAATCTATATGATATTGTCTCCTTTGCTCCTGGTGACTTTAAAATGACACGTCGTTAAGTTGTACAAAAGCAATCTGTTTTACCAAATTATTTTTCATTGTCACTTTCCCAATCTGGGTTGATTTAAAAACAACTGGCAACGTTAATAGTGCACTAATACGCAAATTTCTGGTGCCCCGGTTTACATCGTCCAGTGGCGGCGTACATAAGAATTAAAGTGCATTTTAAAAAATTTATTAATTGTAACTCAACTATGTATTTAATTAAAAAAAAAAAAGAATTTCAGATTTGTATTCAGAGGAATATATACTATAACCCCTAAAACACTGACCCCATTTATAAGTACACCCTGTATGTATACAACTTTTTTATCATTTTTTTCTAAATTTAAATACTAGAAAGTTAAGGTGAAAGAGAATATTGTTTGCAGAATAAGGTCTACATATTCTAGATATGACATTTTCTAGTTTTAGTCGGTGGTATATCATCATTTAGTTATAAAATGTAATGACATTTGCACACCACTGCATTTTTCAAATCAACTGAGACTATACCTGATAATAGAAATTCATCAATTCATCAATTGCTATATAAGTTTTCAACATATAATTAAAATTACATTAAATTTTTTAACTTCAACAGTAATCGTAAAATCTACTGATGAAATTTGGCACATTCTTTAGCAGACACCTTGTATATTGTGTTCTGTAAAAAAAATATGCTTTGCTAAATTATCATTTAATGTTCATATTTTTTATTTTCAATAGTTACTAGATAAAGTGTTGAAGTACATAATCTTATAGACTATGAATAATTATAATTATGTCTACATCTGCGTATTTGTCGCTCAATAAATTTGGTGGTAAGATTATTTTATTATGAGTAATCTATAAACAAGAGTGATAATTTCTGGTTCACTTGATATAAAAATCATATATTACTGGCAATTAATATAACAGTTATCAATTATCATTATAATAAATTTTGTTTTTATTTAACAAATATGTCATTTACACTTAAAAGTAAAATTTAATAACTTATTTTGTTTGCTGTAAATAATAAACACTTATTTCCATATCTAGTACTTATAAATTAAACAGCGTGAAAGATTAGCAGTTTTTTTGAAAATGTACAAGTGATGTTCAAGAAAAATTGTATTAGGTGTTTGTAAAAACATTTTAGTGTTTTGTTCAGTTTTTCATACTTATTTTTTATCAAAAAATAATGCTAGGCATACAAATACAAAATTGTATCTAATATTACTTCTGAAGATATAGCTAGAGTTTGGGATTGTCAAAAAATTGATTCTTTTTATGTGCGCCCAAGAAAAAAAAAAACAAATATGAAAAATATCACTTGTCATTGCATTTTCTATTACATTGTACATTTTATATGTGAGTAAATATTAATGCTATGATAGAAATAACATTAATGCTGATGAAATATAATAAAATTTGCTTAACAGGCACACGAATAGGTGTTGTGTTAGAATGGTCAGTGACCTGGATATTTTGAAGATTTGATAAATCAGTTTAATTTTCAGTCATATGTACTAGTATTTCTAAGAAAAAAGATCTTTAGCAATTTTATTCAACGGATGAACTGTTTAGAGTTAATGATTTTTTAAATTTACCAGACAATTGAAAACATTGAAAACCTAAAACTTGTTACAAAAATAACCTAAGAATTATTTGGTGTAATAATTAAAAAATAAAAAAATTATTGATACAAATAATTTGTTATTTAGAAAATTCAAAACTCTCATGTTATGATTTTTCTTATTTTTTTTTTTTTATTACAATATTCTAAATTGTATTCTAACAAGAAATTCCCCCCTTATTTTTTGTAAGAGATAGTTATTTTTGAAAATTTGGTTGTGTAGCACATTTTTGTAAAATAAAAAAGTTGCTCTAAACTCTAACTCGTTCTTCAAATCAAAGTGAGATCTTTATTTTTAGAATTACCACTGGGTATTAAATTAATACTGATGGAATTTCTAAGCTGTATTTGTAAGTGAGTTGGTGAATTTTTGTCTGCATCTTCAGAGGTATTTGAGAATATGTTTTTTACGCCTATATCTCAAAAAGGTAGCATTCTAAGCTTTTCTCTTAAAATAATTTATTTTATGTGTAGCTTCTCAGTTGAAATCGGGACTATCCTTTATACATTTTCAAGCACATTGTGATTTCACAAAATTGTTTTCTATTACAGTAATTTACCAATGCTATTTTCTTAGTTTTTTTTTTAAGAATTAGGAGAAACGTATGTCATCAGAGATCTATTACTAAACTATTGTTCTAAAATAACATTTTCTATTATTTTTTACTCATTAAAAATGCCTTTACGTTTATTACTAGTTGATATTAAATATAATTTTTGAATAAAATCAGACACTGGATACTTAAAAATTTTTCATTTAGTTATTTCTATATCGGTGATAATGTATTTTTAATGATGCAATTTAAGTATCTATTTTCAGCTTTTCTTGTTATTTTGGCATAATGCGAAATAATTTTTTCTTTCAGTGGAGGTCAAGAAATTATGTGATACTGAACTGAAAGGTATATTCTTTCATCCAATGTGATACTTTTTTCTTAAGATTGTCTCATAATCTTACTTGTATGTATGTAATCATATGTATATCAAAATAAAACTGTATAAGCATAAAATGAATTTTATTTAAAAAATCCATAACAAAAAAATACAGTACTAAAAATAAATCACATTGCTGTGTCTGTATAATTAATAATAGAATAATTTAAGTATTTTTATACAGATCACTCTATTACTTTCAAAACAATGTCATAAAAATTGGAACATAATCTCTATAAATAAATCAAGTCTTTTCGTGAGTAAAACAGTACTAGGAATAATGTTTTATGAGCTAATTTGTTTAGAATGAAACTGATTAAAAATTACAATCATGTCAAAACAGATCAATAGCCCTTAATTACTTTTATTCTGAACTTATGCGATGCATAAAACTAGAACTCTAGTAGTTTAATATTCCTTTGGAACGAAGGTCAGTTCGGTTTGAGTCTGAGTGAATAGGATGAGCAGTTGCGAGTCTAAACCGACGTTTTCAACTCTTATGACGTGTGCCTCGGAAGCTCTGGGTTCCTTCCTGACCACTGCCAAACCGGACACCCTCATTAGAGATTCATCATTTTCTGTCGAAGCACCACCTGTCCTCGCAAGACGAATGTGGCAGATTACATCGATATGTATATACTTCTGAACTGCGTAACCAGAAGGAGTCTTAATCTGTGGAAAATAGTACATATGGATTAAAATTTTTTTTTATTAAAACGATTTAGTTACCTTTTCTGTTCTTTCTTCAATTTGAGGACGATCATTTCTAAACACCTGAGCTTCTCCAAGAACTTGTTCCCCGGCTTTAATAATGAATTTCATCCCTTTATGAACAGCTCTTGGTTCCAATCCTAAACCATCGGGATGATTGTCAGACCAAAGGTAATTGTCTGGTGAAACTAAAGAATCTGGTTGGAAAGTTAACCTCTTTGCGTAGCCCATTCCAATGCTAAGAAGCTTCAATGCCCTTCCACCAAAGAGGTGTTCCTTCCTATCGTTTGGTCTGACTTTGTAGTAAAATCCGGGAATAACTCTTGGGTCAACGTACGTTCCTGTAAACAAAATTAATCAGTATCGTATTCATTTTCAGGAGATAGTGTAACCAACTCACCAACAACGGGTATTTCATACGGCTCCAAACCAGTCATGGTATACTTGGTGGGCACATCGTTAATTTCCTCACCCCTCACAGTGACTCTCCTGTGGATCTTCTGCATTCCTGGTAGCAAATAGAATCTGTGCCTATTGATATTAACATTATTAACCTTTGTAACCTCAGCATTACGTTTCCCTTTGGCTTTGACCGACACGGCTGTACCACTTAACGGCATCAGTTTAGCGACGCCGGTTTCATAATACTCAACTTTACCTGTAAATTTAACACTGGCTCTTTTTTCAATGCCGTCTTTCGTTTGACTACTTTTAATTTCTAATTGTGGTCCCTGAAAGAATGAGTATCATAAGGAAATGTAAACTACACAGTGAAAGTTTTTCTTTAAAAGACTTACGACGCCCCACTCTGCTTATGCGGGTGGTTTAGGTTTTGGAACTGCCCCAATTGAACTGGCTGGGATGTGTCTGACAAAAACATGTTTTCGAACATATGCGCAATTCGCCACAAATACATAAAAGAATTAAAAAAATATTAATGGGTAGTAGGCTCACCTCTAAACTGATGACTTCTACGGTCCCCTGGGCCTCCTTGTTGGTATCGAAGAAGGTGAACTTGTCTCCTTCGGAAATCAACTCCAGTTCAAAGGCGTACCCCTCTGGCCTGTTGTCGCTCCAGAAGTAGTGTTTGTTGTCATTTAACTTGTTCTTGTCAGCTTCGAAAGTGAATCTCCTGGCGTAGCCCCTTCCAATGCTCTGAAGTGTCAGGGCTCTATTATCAAATAGGCATTTGTTTGCTGTTGAAGGTTTGCCCACTTCAGGTAGAGGTCTAACGCGGTATTTAAAACCAGGAGTGACTCTTTTGTCAATGTACACACCAACGACGGGGAGTTGATGGGGTTCGAGGGCACAAATGGTGTATTGTGCCGGTAGATCCCCAAGGGAAGAAGCGTCTAACTTTACGGGTCCTTTTTCAGGAGCTGGTACTGATATTGGTTTTGATGGCAAAAGAGGCTCCTGAAAAACATATTTGCATGTTACAGTAATCTTTTCTGATACACTGGCTATTATTGATTAGAAAAATTAAACAATTTTTGATTCCCTTTCATTTAGATTTGCTTCATTATAGTCCAGACGGTATCTGTTTCAAAGAGTCCATATTTGGGTGAACATTATATCCACGGAGATTTTTGGCTTTTTGTCTTTCAAATATCACTAGAAATGAAAATTTTTCTATGCTCATAAAAAAAAAACATGGGCTTAACTTTTGGTGGCACAATATGTTAAAAAAATTTGGAAACTGTCATATTTTTCTTCCTATTTAATTATTTATCTTTTCAAGAGTTGATTTTAGGCAGAAATGGAAGAGGAAAAAAATGCTTGTATTTAAATTTTACAAAATATGACTAGTTACAAATCGAATCAATCATGATTATTGTAAAAATCGAAAAAATTGCCAAAAATAGGGTTAAAAAACATTATTTTTTAGGGAATTTTTTGGGGTCATTAAGTTGGGTATAGGACCTTCATACTTGGCTCAAGAAAAGTTCATGTTATGTAGAATCATGACACCAAATTTTATCAAAATCGGTTAGATAGATTTTGCATAATAATTTTGCAATCCAGATTTTGAAAAAAAAAATTCAAATTTTCAAAGGACTCAGATTCAC